>NW_025764896.1:167500-344305 GCF_003918875.1 Haliotis rubra | reverse complement strand
TGATAAAGCTTCATCATTGTGGATCTAGTCAAGATGGAGACACTCGGGATATCGTCAACCTCCATTGACCTCTGGTGCTGACATGTGTCAATCTGTCTGGTTGAAATCAACCAGCTATCCCAAATGATTCCATCATTGATTGATCTGGTGTTCTCAATCTTCGTTAGTTCAGATCTCATGGGATATGTACACTGACTGTGATGTTACAGAAATCTGTCCAGAAATGCGTACTAATTTTTTCTACCGAGTGGAGAACAGCAGTATACTTCGAACTCGGGTTGTAACCTCTTCTCTTCTCCCACGAGCGTTTTTACGCATAGGTGCCGCATGGGATACTGGGGTGTGTCGAATTAAAATATATGATCGACAATTCCCACTCCTTTCACGTTTTGCATTAGCTGAGATAGATGACCCATCCAGTGTAGGCAGAGGAAAACGTAAAGTTTCCCTAAATCACCTGGAATTCACTTTGATTAAAATCTCGAGAAGAGTATAGTCGTCTGTCCATTCAAAAACCATGTTGTATTTGTTTCATTAGAAACCTCCAACATTTAGCTTCATAAATTGAGTCCATAATATGTATCTATGAAAAGAAACAGCGGTTTGATTTCTGATTGGTGTGGGAGAATTCCTGGAGAGGATTCCCAAAACGTTTCCGGAGATGTCAAAATAGCATAAATTTGAGTATGGGTTCTTTTTAAACTAAAGCATACCGCGAGCTGCTCTTTATCAGTTTACGTTCTGTGGATTTACTGCTCCCTATAGCCCCCTATGGCAATAATCAGCTTCTCCGGACTCCCGTTCCCTTGGGTTCCGGAGCGATATGGTGGGGTGGGGTGCTGTGTTCACGATGGAGTTTATATGTAGTATGTGAGGACTTCGATGCGCTGTGGAATAATGGAAAGATCTTGGTGTCCGGTCCTGATGTATGCGCTGATGGACATAATAATATAATTATGCATAATATATACATGATTATCACCCAAGAAGCTCTATGCATTACCATAAATCTCTACCATTCTGTTCCACAAGTAATGTTGAAAGAGATAGATGAAGGATTCACAATAATGACATCTAGTGTAGTACAATGCAAACTCAGGGATCAGAGCCGTACCAAATCTCATGATTTGCATGGTAGAAACCTCAGAAGTGTAGTTCTCTGTAATGAATGTTTGGATACTTACCCATGTTCTCCTGACACTGACCGCAGCAACATCTACCCGGCGCTTGGTTCCGCTGTCAGTGTCCCTTCCTCTCTTAAGTCGTCATCGGGTTCTGCCTATTTACTGCAGCTGGATTTAGCGAGGAAAATGGAAAGAGCGATGGGTGATCCGAACCCGACGTCATCGTAGAATATAATAGCTTATAAGGTATATAATATATGCATGATTATCACATCACACATTTCGAGGAGTTAATTCCGCAAAGTAACGAAAGAATCAGATGGTTGACTGTACCCATCCTAAAGCTGTAGCACTGAGACATACCATGGGGTGTCATTTCCTTACCAGCACCCCTCTCCTTCGAGTGTGGAAATCCCATCATTCAAACTTCGAAGATGCATTTTCATGATGGCTGTTAGATAATAGAAGACATGGATACATTAGGAACAGCTGCACTTAGAGATATAACAATATCATATACATAATTATCACCCAAACTCTATGCATCATCATCAATATCTGCTCGCATTAATTCTAAGTGAGTAACTTTGAAAGTGACTGACGATTGACAACGAGAATAACAATACCACACACGCACCGCACATACACATACACACACACCCTACCGCCTCCCTGGTGGCCAGTGGTTTAGAGCGTCCGCCGGAGGCGGAAGGTCGCGTGTTCGATCCCGACCGCGCATCAAACCAAAGAATGGTAAAATGTGGTTGCTTGTTGGTCCCTGTCTGACCTCAGGTACAGACAAAGGACTGGTCGGCTCGGAGTTAGTATAATGTGTCTGAGGTGGGGAATTATTCATCGCTACACTCTTGAGGAATGGCCTCTCATTGGGCTCGCGCTATAAAACCAACTTAAGTCTGGGCTAGGTACAAGCAGACTTTGCATTACACATGCAGCGTACCGCGTCGTCGCATGAGCGAAATATTCTCGAAGCCGCGACATAAAGGCAATTTCACCTCTCACCTCACCTCGCCTCACCTCACACACACTCCTCTCTATCTCCTCTCAATGTCATCCCGCAGTTATTAGTCACACGGTTTTACTACAAACAGGGCGACCTACAATAATTTTCGCCGAGATTGGTTAAGCTGTCCATGGTGGTGTTTTGTTGAGATTGTTATTGGGTTGATCATACCAGCGATCTTAGCCACAGCCTTCAATGATAGTTTGATGTGAGTGTGCATCCTTATCTTTGACGGGCCCCCATAAACCCGGAAGCTAAACAAAGCATTTTACACTTAGCGACAGACAAACACAGGGTGGTGGCTGGTAATTCATCCGATAGAAGGAACTACTATCAAATCAATTAGCTGGAGACTTTGCCAAATTGACCTGTTTTGTACGCACAGCATTCCCAAATGAATTTATGGACATCACACATTAAGTTAAAGCCAAAGAGGCTGACTGTTGTGGGAGAGGGAAAATCAGCAGTAAACAAACCGTATCTATCAAATTCCGTCAAATAAAATTGCAGACCGAGTGAAGATCGTTTGCAACTAATCACTTCAGCTTACCCACGCATCGCGCCCTTTCTATAAACCGATTTGCCATTGAAAGGTGCGGGCATAAAGCGCATCAATTAGAAAGTCAACGAATAAGGAATTTCCCGTCATGGTTACGATTTATATATATATACGTGCTATAAACTATATATATACTGGGTGGCACAACACACCAATAAAACTCAATGAATAAGAATCACAGTGTCATGAGTATTCCACTACGCATATGTAATGGCGTAGTATATCATGATACATATTAGTTATGTAGCCAAGCCAAAGATACCCACGTCTGTAACCAATACAATAATGATCACCGCGGATTAATTTCCCAGCTGCTTCTACCACTAAAGAGGAGAAGTCAGCAAAACAATGTAAAGAGGCGATTTAGGACCCACCACCAAATCGAAGAGCAAAACAGATCGATGATGTTATTGATAGAAACAGAAGCAGGTGGTGGATTTCTGTCAGAAAGAACAATTTTATAAGTCTTTGTCTGAATTAAAGAGTGAACTCCCGTATGTATTAATGTGCCAGCAAAGAAACTCGAACCGAGGAGATGAAAATTTCCGGATGATAATACGCCAACTTCATTCAAGAGACTTTTCAACGTTAAGCGTAAATGTATTTACCCTAGAGGATTTTTGGGTTATTCATACCTCCATTCCTCCATTTATTAGCGAGAGAACCATCCACACCTGGATTTAAACATGAATTTTGTGACGCAAATCTGTCTTCTGTTACCGTCTATATCTATATTATGTTACAATGTTTGCAAAATGAATTTAAATGCTGAAATTACCGGGTGCTTGTAGAAATCAAAACAATCGGTTTTGAACGGTTGGGGGATGTGTTACTGGCATTTATATTCCCAAGGAAAGCAGAAGCGTGGATGATGGTACTTCCACTGCACGGAGTATATACATACATATATCTATCAAGAACAAACGTGGTTCACAACACGCAGAACTAACGTATACACATCATAATACCACCAGAGGGTGGTGACATACATTTACTATGTTAAGCGGAGTATACATATATGTCGATGGTTTATGCGTTCATTACTACAACAACTTGACTAACATATTGCGAATCACATACCATTCGGGTTGAAGTTCAGTAGTGAAGTATCACGGGCGTGTAAAATGGATGTCTCTTCTTTCTCAAACGGTTGGGATATGCCAACTATGTGGTGGGTTTTCTTCATCATCATCATTATTATAACATCGATCGCCAAGGTTGTTGGTGTTTTCTTCTATTATATCCGTGTGGCTCTGTTTAGCGATGAAAGAATCAACTTGGTTAGTACAAGCGTTCACAACTTTTGGTTTTGTTCAATAATTGTTCATATTTCCTCTTGGGCATAAAGCACCAGTTCTTGTGCTCATGGTGAAGTCATCCTAACATGTTGAATTAGTCTCCCTCAGCAGTAACCAAATCTCTTGGCTCTTCTTCTTTTTCTTCTTCCACACCTCTTCCCTCTTCGCCACAACAGTTAAAAAGTGTTCATTGAGTAAGTAAATGATAAACGGTAAAAGATTCCTGATAACTAGTAGGAGTTTTCTAGTGACTGCCCTGCTCACCAACTTGTATACAATTCAACGTAAATGAGTTTTCTTCTTTCGTAGTGGTGTTTTAAGGGGCTTCTGATATGGGAACGTTCCCCAAATCTCACACAATGCATCCATCTGCTGATTGGTCATAGTTTGTAACAGTAATTTCCTTTGGTTGTTGGAATGGGTATGTGCGACCAGTTGGAGGAAGGCCGCGGAGTTAGGAAACAGGTGGTGAATATTGTGTTTATTCATTTATTCTGAAGATTGTGTATACCATCAATACCTCACCTGGGAATATGTTGGTTCTAAACTGACAGGACTTACTACCTTGCGGTGAAAGATCTATCAACAAATAACCATATCATTGATTATCTGTCGCCTTCTCATATGCATCTAGAAAAAACGCGACTTTCCCCGGTAGAATCTGTTGCCCAATCGTTTGCAAGGATTGCGACGCGTCCCTTCTATTTTTAAGAAACCTATAAAATGAGAATTTAGTGAAATAGTTCTTGCGTATTTTCCATAGGATGTCGATGGAAATAGAGTTTGACTAACTATACACTCCGTATTGTTAAGTGATGACTCATCATTGTGAAAAGTTTACGCATGCTTGAGTTGCAGGACACTTCATCTATGAGGTCGTCTATTACCAGTAGCTTGTGTTCATTGAAATCCTCACTCCATTCGATAATTTCCTCTTCTCTTGGCAAACCTTTGTGAAAGTCTGCCCTCATCAAGCGGAGATTATCCTTACGAACATGAACGTTTGATTCGATGGTGTCATATAGCTGTTGACACATGGAGTAACAGTACATAACTTTCATTATCTTTTTACGGAACATAACATCAGTGTGATCAATAAGTCTCTTCGTAAACAAAGTTTTCCGGACTGCGTTGCTCCGCTTATGAAAATGGTCGACGAAGCCAGGATTGGAAGCTTGACTGTTGCCTCGGGAGGACTTTAAATCTCCTCATCACCCACTATCTTTGTGGAAGTAGTTGTGCATCCGGGTAGTGCTAAGGCTACAAAGTGACACACCGGGGATAGCGTTTCACTATATACCCGTAAACATAATGGCCGTTATTGATATAATTCATTCTGGAAAATTGATCAAGAACTTGTCTCAAACTCCAACCCCTTAGGACGAAACAGGAGATAATACACGACAAATTGGCCACGTGTTCTTCCCACTTGGCTCTTTATATGAACAGGAGATAATACACGACAAATTGGCCACAAGTTCTTCCCACTTGGCTCTGGATACGGACGTGGTTCCAATTCAACAGTCGTCGACGACGGGGATAATGGTTGGATTTATTGTTTATTTTCACCACAAAATCAGGCACTTCTTTCAGATCGTGTTCGCGTCTACCTATATAGCAAACCAGTGTTGATGTGCATATGATTTTTCGGTATTAACTATAATAGCCGTTGAAAATCCGTGATGAATCTCTCATCCGTTCTGCTAGGTGATTCGTTAGTTGATTCCAGGCGAATTCTCCCCAAACGTGCTGTCTCTTGGAGCGGTGTTGCAAACTGTGCTTCGAGTCTAAGAGTTCCCTGCTTTTGAAGGTGAAGATACGCTCCGTCATTGTTATGTCCAAACACCAGACCCAATAAGAAGACGTACAGAGCATAACCCCCCGCTGAACTCGTCTCGTGTTATGTTTCGATGTAGTCGATGGCTAGGAAAAAACCCGCTGAACGAAAACAGATTAACATACGCTGTGATGATGGTTTGTCCGGTGTTTTCTCCAAAGTGTAGTTTCATCGTCTGGACTCTCAACATTTGTTCCGTCGCAAAAGCCCGATTTGTGACAGATCCCAATGAGCAAGAAGTAATAAGGGTTCTCGTAAAGTCGCCCATCCCCGTAGCTTTGGCGGATACAAAGCCTACAACCACCTTGTTAGGACGAATACCTTGAAATATGTTGTCCCACGCAAAGCTGGTTTGGCCTTTAATGATAGAGAACATTTTCACTTCTCTTCTGCGGTATGGATACTTGGCTGGGGTGGTTGATAGCACTTCGCTGTGACCCCATATCACCCCAGATTCATGCAAACTTTCATGACCCTTAGGACAATGTCTTCAGTATGCACCGCATAGGCTGTGTCTGTTTTGGTAGCCATCAGCAAGAATTGGGGTCTAGAACGATACAGCTTCACCTGCACGTTGACCTGGTTCGGTATGTAGCGCTTCATTTGGAACAGATCGTTGCATCAGTGGGGACTCGAGATCAAATGTTTTACTGTGCAACGTAAACTCATACCTGCTGAACATACCGGTGTTGGTTCCATTTGGATCAGTTAACTCTAATTCGCTGGGAGTGTCCTTCAAAAACAATTGTGAGGGCATCTTCGTCTTGCTGTCGATTAAATTAGTATTTAAAAGTGTTTGAATCATGGCCTTGTAAGGATAGTGGTTGGTCGTTGAGTTAATGAGGAGCGCCTGCAACCACACATCGACTTGTGAAAATAGGGAATGCAGAAACAGGTTGACCGGTGTGCACGCTTCGTCGGAAGCCAGATGTGTGTTACCCAAGTGAGTTATTCTGCATTTCACTACAAAGACGAGCATCTAAGATTGATGCATTCTAGTCCGTTTTTACCACTGATGTGGAATTCGATGGGCACCGCGGTTCTGGATAGCTGCGACACAGGACGACAGTCCTGAAGATTGGTTCTTTCCCCTGCAGTTTGCGTAGGGGGTAAATTAAATAATGACAGTTCAGGTGGTTGCGTTTCTGTGAAAAACTTAGGATCATAAAATAAGGCTGACATGATGTTTTAACCAATACTATCCTGTATTGTTCTCTTCTTCTTTATCCGCAGGTATATTTTTTTTTACCTTTTTTTCTCTTGGAAATTTTCACTCCACCTCGGGAGCGGTTGTTTGTAGTTGTTCTTTTCCGATTGAGGCGATCTTCTCGAACTGCCTCTCGTGTGTGTTCGTCTGTGTTTTATTCATACGTGTCATCCCGGCTTCTTGTGTGCACTCTGCGAGAAACCGAGTCAGGGTTCCGTCTTATCTCGGCTTTTTGCTTAATCTATGACCTGTTCGCTTTGACTCACTATTCTTATGTCTATTTGTGGTATGATGCGAGCAGTATCATTTGCTGGTTTTGTAAGGGTGGGTGGTGAAGAGGGTAGTAAGTCACGTGACGAGGGGGTTAGTCTAGGGTGATCATACTCGAGATGGGTTTAAGGTTGAATGTGGTAACTTCTGTCGATGATGATGTTTGGTTGTGTTGTTGTCACGAAATGAATTGGTGGTGATGTCCTTTCCTTTCGTGACATCAGCGTAATATTTCCGCCATAGAGATATACAACCCCTCATCCGTTTCGTCTTTTCTGGTGTTAGATCGTTCGCTCATGGTTTTGAAACTGTTGTTATTGTTTCTTACACCAAAAACGGATATCGCCTAAGTTGAAGCGTTAGTGAAGAGATGTTGGTTAAGAATGCAGCCGGAGCGCCGTCAACGTCAGTTATATACATATCGATTTGATGAATCGTATCATTGATAAGACGAATGTCAATGTTGTACGGTTCTTCTATTTTTATGTTCAGGGTGATTCTATGTGAATATTAGATTATTAGATGCAGTATCTTCCAACTTAACACCAACAGTTCGTTAGTTAGGTGTGTTTTGATTGAATTAAGGGTGTATCAAATTAATCAATCCATTTTCTGTCCATAATATTACACAAAGATATCCCAAAATTTGCATGCGAATCATATATCAGGTTTTACTGTGAAAATTGATAGACCATCATACATTTTTCGGTTAGAAATGTTGATAGAATGGAAAAAAGAACACTTTTGAATTATTCACTCATGTCAGTCATTACATCTTACAATAACATTTGTTCGGTGATATATCTTTGTGTTATAAGATTCAGTTGCTATCACTTAATTACAGCAACGTGGCTTTACAATTACTTATGGTCAACTTGTACCCGTAGTAATACTGCTGAAACATCATGCATGGCATAACCTTCAAGTCATCGAATGGATAACAATAACAGGGTCTTGTTTAGAGCAGAGCCAATATACCGATAGATTGTCCCTGGGAAAGACAATCAAAGTTGATGCTAGGGAAACACAGAAAATGTTTAAAGCATTTGTTGTTTTCTTAATGTTTAAACAAAACATCTGTGGTTTTCTTAACCTACCTTATACGTAGAAATTATCATAAAAAACACTACTCCTCTTGTTTGTTCACTGCAACTAACTTTGCTCACATCAGACAATTATGACCTGAATAACACATCAACAACATAACAAGAACAACATCAAATCGGTAAGTGAATGTCTTATTCAGCTGACTGCATTTGCATGTCATCACACGTGAGAGCATGTTCTGTGCTTGTGTTTTGTCAGTCAAATGTGATATAGTCAGAACGGGAGTGAACAATACCTCGAAATGGGCTAAATTAAGACAGAACAGGTGGTCGTTGTAGCAATTGTTTTCATCACAGTAGGAAAAAAGATTATTACGTGAATACGGTTCCCGCACAAAAACGGGATTAACGGCGGTATTTGTCTTAATTTGGTTGACTGAAGTTCGTTTTATTCATTGTTTGTCAGATGGTTGATTTTTAAATAGATAGAAGAGCAATTACAGATCCATCTAATATATACTTTGGAATCAGTTAGCACTGTGTAGTGTTGTTTTTATTTTGAGTAAAGTGAATCCACTCGTCGATTTGAAAACGTCTTGTGGTACTTGTATAAGGAGTGTGTGGTAATACATATTTTCCCCCTCTGTGTAGGGTACAGAATGTCTTGTCAAGTGGCAGTCGACCTGGGAGCCAGATCGGCACATTCCAGCTAGCAACCGACACTAGTACAAACAACACGAGATCTCAGATAGTCAACGAGAGACTTTTGTCCTGTGACGTTGGGCTGTCGTTTCAGGCAAGACTGAAGACTCAGGGCCTACAGTTTTCAGTCCCGTGTCATTTAAACGTGTTTAGAGCCTTAATTAGGACTGACAGAGAAACTCTTCTTGGTAGAGAAGAGCTAGAACGTCTGTGTCTTCCACCCTACTGGTGGTATAACATAGACAAACACGGCGAAGGCACATGTGTTGTGTTTCTGGTCATAGCGAAACCCTGCCTGAGACAAACGACTAAGTACACTGTGCATGACGGCCGAGTCACCAAGATAAGCATCTCTGTGGAGACAGTTGTGTTTCAGGCTCGCACACGAGCTTGCAGCTTGGACCTGATCCATCGTTAAACAATAATCATTCCGATATATGTACGATGTTTTGAACATTCACTGTGTTGAGTTGTTTGTTTCTTTGTCATTTTCATAATACTTTTAAGTTCTTGAAATATACACAATGTCAGACAACCTGAGTAACTTACAGTTGAGTAAGTTCAAGGACTCTGTTTCTCTGAACCAAGCCGATGTATCAACTTGAAATACCTTAAGAAAGATGATCAATTTGCAGCGTCTTTGCAAATGACAAATCTCTTCCTTAAAAACTTATACAAAGCAAAAGAACAGTATGGCAATTTAACAATGGTTCACATCCTCAACTCTCACGTTGCTTATATCAAGATTTAACAGAATGATAGACTGGAAAACAGTCTAGCTACCGAATGTGAAATTGTTTGCTGCAAACTGAAGAAAATGAAAGGAGGGAAACAGAAAATCAAATGTGCGAAAGACATATACACCATGGCTGTGTTTGAAAAGGAGTTTGTGAAATCCTCACAAATCAATAATGATGAACGTGAGTCATAATTTGACTCGAACAGAGTGGAAGTGGAAGCTCAGTGTGAGGAAATATGGTGCTCCTTAGCTGAAGACTCTGTAAGCACCCCAGTGGATAGTGATAGTCTTACCCAGCGACAGTCTAGACGACAACTCACACATTTTCGGGAGAAGTCTGAGAGAACACTGACGATTGTTAACGAATTTGGGTTAACACCCAAACGGTTAACATTGTCAAATGGTAATGTTGTGGATATTACCATTTCATATGGCACAAGTAGCTACTCCAAGCTACCAGAAGCTGAGAAGGAGATACTTCGCTCCTTAATGTTGTGCTGGGCAGGTTTGGAGTGAGTTCTTCAGCGTTTCACGAAATTGCTCAACTGTTCCCAACACTTCCACGAACTCATTCAGTTATTAGCATGAAGAATGACATGACATATACTACAGAAGTGAAGCGAGTTCCAGGGAATGTGCCAGAGGCCATGCTAAGCTTCAAGCATGAACTGGAGAAGAAGGTTGCACAGAAGCTAAAATGCGATCCTGATCTGAAGCTAGTCACGTTCCAGCTGACAGGCGATGGCACCCAAGTGAGCAGGATAACAAACTTTCTTGTTGTACCGTTTCAGCTGGTGGGCATTGAGGAGACAATAGCCTCTTTAACTTTGAGCACATTAGCTATCGTGAACTGTAAAGAGGAATACGGTGCTCTGAAAGCAAGTCTTCAGCCAATGATGGAAGAGACAAACAATGTCATTAAGGCTGGTTGTATTTCTGTTGGTGAACATTCTATCGCAATAGATGTTGTTTTTTGTTCTGACATTCAAATGATATTAACCATGTTGGGCTTAGGAACCGCAACAGGACATTATGTATGCCCTTCATGTCTCGTGCTCAAGGATGATAGGCACGACACATCTCTGCCGATGGTAATATTATTCTAAGGGAGAAATGAAAAGGACTCTTCAAACGATCCAGGAACATGCAGACAAAATGATTTATTGCGCCCAGCATTACCCACTGCTGGACATTCCAGTGGATAATTATGTAATGGATGAGCTCCATCTTCTTCTCAGAGTAACGGATGTCCTTGAGAGAAATCTCATCAATGAGGCAATCAGGCTGGACGAGTCCCTGTCGTTGCAAACGAAACCCAAGAGACACCTAGACGGCCTGATACGCTGTATCTGCAGCTGTGGGGTACCGTCCAAGGTATTGGAAGACAAGGACTCCAAGATGCTAAATTGGACAACCCTGTCAGGTCATGACAAGAAAACACTTCTCACTAAACTACCAGGACGACTTGATGGGATCCTTGGTTCCGAGATTGAATCTACAGTATGTACACTGTGGACACTGTTTGGCGAATACCATGACCTCATCACTTGTGACTATGTATGCATATCTGACCATACAGTGTTCGAAACTGCCAAGTCCTGGATCGAGACTTTTCTCTCCTTGGCTCCTCAATCTGGCGGGTACCAGAGGGGGAATATTACCCCCCTACATAAACTGCCTCTAGAGAAAAGCAGCCTTACTGCAAAAGGCGCCTTGAGTATTGGATGGAAGAAATTGTAGAGGCAAGACAAGCCAAAAGGGCTAAGATCGTGACACGATACATGAACAACCATCATCACAGGTTGACCCTGAGCTAATGCCTCTGTCAGAGTAACGGGACATGTTAAAAACACATGGTCTTCATTCCAAGTCGAAGAGTAAAAAAGTTGTGTTGGAAAAAGTTAAAAATATATGGTAGATTTTTATGAGATATGCTAAATGTGATGCACACATATTTTCATGATTTAGAAAAGACATTGGACGTTTACGTGTAGGTGTGTGTTTGGTGAATTTCAGCTCTGGATGAAATATATTTTTGTATTTTTGTTACAGCCCAAAACACACCTATTTACCTTCAAACATGTTACAGGGATTTATGGTTAATCACATGCATGAGTGACCTGACCCAATTTTTTTAATATACCGTACGGATTTACCTCCCTTTAAAACGTCCTAATTATTTTATAAATGCTTCATTAATTAACACAAATTACCGCCCTTGAAACGGTCACAACTCTTGCGTATGGTACCATATACGATATACCATACGCAAGAATTCTGACCGTTTCAAGGGCGATGATTTGTGTTAATTAATGAAGCATTATAAAATGATTAGAGACCTTTTCAAGGGAAGGTAAATCAATATGGTATATTAAAAAATTGGGTCAAATCACTCATCATGTGATTAACTTTCAATAAATAAGAGGAGCATCTACACCTCTGTTCTTTGCAGTGTGTCTGTGTATAGGTGCATGCGCGTGTGCGTGTGTTCGTGCGTGTGTGTTTGTGTGTGTGTGTTTGTAGTACATAGATAACAAAGAGCAAAATTGGCACTGTAATTTTTAAATCCCTGAAACATGTATGTAGGTAAACAGGTGTGTTTTTAGGATGTAACAAAATACAAATATATATTTCATCCAGAGCTGAGATTCAACAAACACGTACATATACGTAAACGTCCAATCGTCCTTTCTAAATCATGAATATATATGTGTGCATCACATTTAGCATATCTCAAAAAAATACCATATATTTTAACTTTCAACAACCTTTCTACTCTTTGACTTGGAATGAAGACTATGTGATTTTAACATGTCCCGTAACTCTGACAGAGGCATTAACTCAGGAGTCAACCTGTGGATGATGTTGTGCCCGTGTATCTGTGTCGCGATCTTAGCCCTTTTTGGTTTGTCTTGCTCTATTTCTTCCATCAATACTCAAGGGCACTGCTGCTATAAGGCTGCTTTCTCTAGAAAAATAACTGTTGTCTTCCATTCTCTTCCGAATGGTTGGGGCGTCAACTGTGGCATCCCATTTCCGTGATTTTCTCTCGTGAATCTGTTTTATTTCATCATTTTGTTTTCTCCACAACTTGGCAGCCGAATGGCCTTAGGGATCCAAACCTGTTAATCATGTAAGGAACGTGGTAGACCATGCAGTTTATGGTAGGGGTAATATTCCCTCTGATACCGCCAGATTGAGGAGCCAAGGAGAGAAAAGTCTCGATCCAGGACTTGGCGATTTCGAACACTGTATGGTCAGATATGCATACATAGTCACAAGTGATGAGGTCACGGTATTCGCCAAACAGTGTCCACAGTGTACATACATACTGTAGATTCAATCTCGAACCAAGGATCCCATCAAGTCGTCCTGGTAGTTTAGTGAGAAGTGTTTTCTTGTCACGACCTGACAGGGTTGTCCAATTTAGCATATTGGAGTCCTTGTCCACCTGTACCTTGAACGGTACCCCACAGCTGCAGATACAGCGTATCAGGCCGTCTAGGTGTCTCTTGGGTTTCGTTTGCAACGACAGGGACTCGTCCAGCCTGATTGCCTCATTGATGAGATTTCTCTCAAGGACATCTGTTACTCTGAGGAGAAGATGGAGCTCATCCATTACATAATTATCCACTGGAATGTCCAGCAGTGGGTAATGCTGGGCACAATAAATCATTTTGTCTGCATGTTCCTGGATCGTTTGAAGAGTCCTTTTCATTTCTCCCTTAGAATAACATTCCATCGACAAAGATGTGTCGTGCCTGTCATCCTTGAGCACGAGACATGAAGGGCATACATAATGTCCTGTTGTGCTTCCTAAGCCCAACATGGTTAATATCATTTGAATGTCAGAACAAAAAGCAACATCTATTGCAACAGAATGTTCACCAACAGAAATACATCCCGCCTTTATGACATTGTTTACCTCTTCCATCATTGGCTGAAGACTTGCTTTCAGAGCACCCTAATCTTCTTTACAGTTCACGATAGCTAATGTGCTCAGAGTTAAAGAGGCTATTGTCTCTTAACTGCCCACCAGCTGAAACGATTCAACAAGAAAGTTTGTTACCCTGCTCACTTGGGTGCCATCGCCTGTCAGCTGGAACGTGACTAGCTTCAGATCAGGATAGCATGTTAGCTTCTGTGCAACCTTCTTCTGCAGTTCATGCTTGAAGCTTAGCATGGCCTCTGGCACATTCCCTGGAACTCGCTTCACTTCTGTAGTATATGTCATGTCATTCTTCATGCTAATAACTGAATGAGTTCGTGGAAGTGTTGGGAACAATTGAGCAATTTTGTGATACGCTGAAGAACTCACTCCAAACCTGTCGAACACAACAACTAAGGAGCGAAGTATCTCCTTCTCAGCTTCTGGTAGCTTGGAGTAGCTACTTGTGCCATATGAAATGGTAATATCCACAACATTACCATTTGACAATGTTAACCGTTTGGGTGTTAACCCATATTCGTTCAAAAACTTCAGTGTTTTCTCAGACTTCTCCCGAATATGTGTGAGTCGTGGTCTAGAATGTCGCTGGGTAAGACTATCACTGTCCTCAGGGGTGTTTACAGAGTCTTCAGCTAAGGAGCACCATATTTCCTCACACTGAGCTTTCACTTCCACTCTGTTCGAGTCAAATTGTGACTCACGTTCGTCATTATTCATTTCTGAGGATTCCATTAACTCCCTTACAAACACGGCCATGGTGTATTTGTCATCACATTTGATTTTCTGTTTCCCTCCTTTCATTTTCTTCAGTTTGCGACAAACAATTCGCATCAGGTAGCTATCCTGTCTTCTAGTCTATCATTCTGGTGAATCCTGATGTAAGCAAGCTTGAGAGTTGAGGATGTCGACCATTGTTACATTGCCATACTGTTCTCTTTGCTTTGTATAAGTTTTTAAGGAAGAGATTTGTCATTTGCAAAGACACTGCAAATTGATCATCTTTCTTAAGGTATTTCAAGTTGATACATCGGCTTGGTTCAGAGAAACAGAGTCCTTTGAACTTACTCAACTGTAAGTTACTCAGGTTGTCTGACATTGTATATATTTCAAGAACTTAAAAGTATTATGAAAATGACAAAGAAACAAACAACTCAACACAGTGAATGTCCAAACATCGTACATATATCGGAATGATTATAGTTTAACGATGGATCAGGGTCCAAGCTGCAAGCTCTTGTGCGAGCCTGAAACACAACTGTCTCCACAGATGCTTATCTTGGTGACTCGGCCATCATGCACAGTGTGCTTTAGTCGTTTGTCTCAGGCAGGGTTTCGCTATGACCAGATACACAACACAAGATTCGCCTTGTTTGTTCTTGTATGTTATACCACCAGTAGGGTGGAAGACAGACGTTCTAGCTGTTTTCTGCAGCGAAGAGTTTCTCTGTCAGTCCTAAATAAGGCTCTGAACACGTTCAAAATGACACGGGACTGAAAACTGTAGGCCCTGAGTCTTCAGTCTTGCCTGAAATAAAAAGCCCAACGTCACGGAAAAAAGGTCTCTCGTTGACTATCTGAGATCTCGGGTTTGTCGTACGAGTGTCGGATGCTAGCTGGAATGTGCTGATCTGGCTCCCCAGGTCCACTGCTCAATAGGATTCCCCTGCCACTTGACAAGATATTCTGTACCCCTAAACAGAGGGGAAAATATGTATTAACACACACTCCTTATACAAGTACCACAAGACGTTTTCAAATCGACGAGTGGATTCACTTTACTCAAAGTAAAAACAAAACTACACAGTGCTAACTGATTTCAAAGTATATTACATGGGCACAATGTGTTAAGCCCATTTCTGGTGTCCCCCGCCGTGATGTTACTGGAATATTGCTAAAAGCGGCGTAAAACCAAACTCAGTTAGTCAGTCAAAGTATATTTGATGGATCTGTAATTGCTCTTCTATCTATTTAAAAATCAACCATCTGACAAACAATGAATAAAACGAACTTCAGTCAACCACATTAAGACAAATACCGCCGTTAATCCCGTTTTTCTACGGGAACCGTATTCACGTTATTGTTTTGTTACAGCGATGAAAACAATTGCTACAACGACCGCCTGTTCTGTCTTAATTTATGCCCATTTCGAGGTATTGTTCACTTCTATTCTGACTACATCACGTTTGACTGACAAAACACAAGCACAGAACATGCTCTCACGTGTGATGACATCAGTCAGCTGAATAAGACATTCACTTACCGAATTGATGTTGTTCTTGGTCTTAATATTGTTGATGTGTTGTCAGGTCACAATTGTCTGATGTATTCAAAGTTAGTTGGTTAACAAACAAGAGGATTGGTGTTGTTATGATAATTTCTACGTATAAGGTAGGTTAAGAAAACCACAGATGTTTTGTTTAAACATTAAGGAAACAACAAATGCTTTAAACATTTTCTGTGTTTCCATAGTATCAACTTTGATTGTGTTCCCCATGGACAATCTATCGGTATATAGGCTCTGCTCTAATCAAGACCCTGTTATTGTTATCCATTTGATGACTTGAAGGCTATGCCATGCATGATGTTTCAGCAGTATTACTACGGGTACAAGTTGACCATAAGTAATTGTAAAGGCACCTTACAGGAAATAAGTGATAACAACTGATTTTGATAACACAAAGATATATCACCTTACAAATGTTATTGTAAGATGTAAAGGTGTTCTGTTTTTCATTCTATCAACATTTCTAGCCGAAAATGGCTAATGGTCTTATCAATTTGCACAGTTAAACCTGATACGTATAAGATTGTAAGAGTATGCTGTATACACATGAATGCTGACATGACATTGTGCTTACCTTCGTAAGAAGCACAAGAACAAGTTGCATACTTTGAAATAAATCTATAAAGTGTGTGCTAATTACGATCAATTCAATGAGGACAGAATAATAAACTGAGGGGCAAAAGAAACGTCCCCAAAGTAAAATTTGAAAAAAACAGTTCTTCTGTTGTCGTTATGACGGAAATTTATTTAGGAACACATCTCCCGAACGCATCCCCACGTCTCACAGAAAGGAAATCCACGTGGAGTTTTTTGTAAGCATGAAAATTGCTTTTATTCACGTTTTTTTGCATGCTTCGGTGGAAACATACCCGTATGAAAGTACAGTATAAAAATTATGCTCGACTGTTCGAATTCATCACTTCAATACGTTGGACACAAAGAACATGCCTCGACTCACGGCAGAACAGAGAGAACGAGCTATTGGGATGTTGCAGCTGGGTGCTTCTCACAGTCACGTTGCAAGAATCATGGGTTGCAGCAAGAAAACCATCACCAGACTGATGACACGCTTCAGAACAACAGGTCGGACTGCAGACAGGCCTAGGACAGGGAGACCACCCGTAACCACCCCTCAGGAAGACCGCCATTTACGGGTGCTTCACTTGCGCAACAGATTCCTGACTGTGACGTCATCAGCAACAACCAGCCTTACCCATCCAGTCAGTAGAAGGACCATATCCAGACGACTCCGCCGATTCGGTATCAGAGCCTACAGACCATTCCGGGGCGTGACGTTAACGCGTGAACATCGACGTCGTCGCTTGGCTTGGGCACGTAGAGTTCGGCAGTGGCAGCCGCGGAACTGGCGCCGGGTACTCTTCAGTGACGAGAGCCGCTTCCAGTTGAACAAAGCTGATGGTCGGGTACGAGTCTACAGACGTCGGAACGAACGCACAGCACGTTGTTGCTTTGGCTCAAGCTCTACAGGAAGAATGGCGTCGCATCCCAGATCACGTGATCAGACGTCTTGTGCACTCTGCACGACGTCGTGTGGCAGCATGTATCGCTGCAAGAGGTGGACACACTCGCTACTGAGGAGTTGGACACTCAAAGACACTCTGTCAGTACTGATGTGCATGTGTTGTCATGATCGAAACCCGGACATTTGAACCTCCTGTGAAAAACGTCACAAAAACTCTACTTACAGCAAATTGTTTCAATTGTTCTGTAATGACAGTCTGCATAATATGTTCAACAATTATATAAAACATTTCAACATTGAATTGCACGTGTTTGTATCATTTTATGATAAAAAAATGATCGGGGACGTTTCTTTTGCCCCTCAGTTTACTTTGGGAAATCCATTTGTCTATATTCACCAATAACGCTCATTTTTTTTGGTAATAACAATACCTGTAATCATTTTCATTTACAGAAAAGCAGTTATACTCGGTACACTTTCCTTTGTGCCTTAGATTGGTATTATTGTCATTATTTGGTATCTCGATTACTCGAATACCAACTTTATAGTATCACTGAATGTGAGTATCACAATCAATTGTCAAGGATGCATATATGATTCACATGCACATTTTGGGATATCTTGGTGTAATATTATGGACTGAAAATGGATTGATTAATTTGATACACCCTTAATTCAATTAAAACACACCTTACTAACGAACTGTTGGTGTTAAGTTGGAGGATACTGCTTCTAATAATCTAATAATCACATAAAATGATGTCTTACCTCTTTGTGTCTACGACGAGTGAACGATATATCCCATGCTGGGACGTCCTTCAGTTATGTACATTTCTTAGTTGCCATTATATGTACATTTACAGAGCTGACAGAGAGTAGATACGTGACATAAAGTAGAAAGAGGTGACTTTATTCTTGAGAAGAATTTTTTTCCCTATTTGTGCCTGTTGCCAGTTTTCGACATATTGCTATCGCTACTAAGTAAATATTCCATTTGTTTTCCCTAATTCTAGAGCGAGAGTATTTTCTTATTCAAAAACATTTTTTGAAAAGGATAAGGGTTTCCAAAATCAGTTCATAGTATTGCTTCCAACTGAAAATAGCTAAGACGCGTGAATACCAAAGATGAACCGGCGTGGAATCAAGTTGCGCGCTAACCTAAGGGATCCAACTCTGTCATACCGGTAATTAGACAGTTTTGTCATCGGTGACCCGAATTTTCAGGTACAAAGAATAGTATTTAATATCTTGCTGTGGGCGGTTCTTTTACAGACATGGGGAGATGTGATACAACTGCAAATTGTGATGCTACGAAATGCTGTATTTACTTCCTTACTTGCAGCAGATTGTGTGAAAGTAGCTCACAATGCATGATTTCTGTGTGAAAATGCCTTTAACTGCATATGCAGGGTCATGTGTTCGTAATGCAAAGAAACAGGGTATTCAGGTATGATATATATATATCATTTAAAACAACAGATAAATTCAAATACGAGATAAAGCAACGTATTTTTGTATTTTGTGAAAAGTAGGGGTTTTAGAGAGGTTTTCTCAACGTCTTTCTCTGTGATCATAGAGGACACGCTACGCTAAACACAACCCATTGGAGGCTTAGTGGTCATGATTCCTGCACATGCGCATCTACAGAAGTACCCTCAGTGTCAGTGACGTGAACACAGCGAAGGGAGATAACTTCACGTGTCAGGTTGTTATAGGACGGAGAGCGGTGTCAGGATGGAGTGAAGCGTTTATACTGGATAAACAATGTGAGTGAACGATTTGAAATTCGGACGTAAGAAGTATTGAAAAATGTATTTGGCGTATCAGTTATAACTTGGATATGGCAATTAAATATTTATGATAAAACCACCCATTCACAAGGAGTGACCTGAATTGATCTGTCCTGTACTGTCACCACAAAGAGGAAAATGTTGAGTTGCCCTGAAATAGTTTGGTATTCATTGATAATTAAAGAATGTCGAATGTGTAACATTGTACCGATGTACAACATACAGACATGTCCATGTTTCACTGGAGCAAAGCAATGTAGATATATATGCTATACTTATGTTATTTCAGCTGGGTCTGGTGAAAACTACACAGTAGTTCGTGAAGGACACAGTGCATTCATTACTTGGAGGATGCCGTTGGTTTATTGGGAGTTCTCTGTAAGGACACCTAAAGATACATGGCTCTTTTATATAAAATCACCTTGGGTCTACATCCGGTATTCCTACCGAACGAGAGTCAATATAACGCAGATAACAACGTCAGCTAATTCAGTCATCCTCCAGTTCTGGCTACACAATACAGCACAAGAGGATGCGGGAAGATACCACTGTTCAATTCCCAATTGTCAGCACATGCTGTATGTACAAGGTAGGTACACTAGCTCAAAAGCATCACCAGTTACGTGTTTTTAAGTGATATAACACTTTAAAACTTTTTTTAGTGTCATATCAGTGATATAGCAATTCGTTTAAGTCACTATCCGAGTTCTTGCTGAAAATCTCTGTGCTTCTGTACAGCTGGCGTTATTAGAGGTTGCCTGACAGGACATTCCGGTCCATCAATCACTTGATTGTCTGGTTTACAGGCCGCCGTGGCATGGCTATAGTATTGATGTCAAGCAAACATAGATCCAGTTTAGGCATATCTTATGGATGACGGCTGCTACCGGTAGGGCAGGACATGCTGACACTTTTTGTGAACACCTGGTGTCATCACCGATTTTCAGAGGTCCGTTCATACAACTTTCGCAGCTCTTTTCCCTTTACACTAAACTGAATGTCTTTCTGAGGATAGTCAGGACACGCTATTTATTTGACGTTATGATCGTTTTGAGCAATTTAATTTGATATTATGTTTTATTAAGGGAAACCCGCTCACTCATACATCAGCGCCGTTGTCAACACCAACAACATCGTTTTGACATGCGAAACCAAGTCTTCCATTGTACCTGTGGACCATTATCTTAGAATGATGTACACGTGGAAGAGAAACGGACAAGAGGTAGTGATTGGAGGGAGGTTCCACGCTTCAGGACACAACCTGGCTGTGACTGACGTGAAGAAAGAGGACCTGGGCAACTACTCATGTCAATCTACAGAGGAAGGTCTGGCATCCAACTGGAGTGATACAGTCGATCTCCACATGCTAGCAAGTAAGTGCTGAATGCAAGAACCAGGCAGACGCATTATAGAACTGGCCTGGAGCTGATTTCACAAATGTTCCATCATGTCTTCATCAACATGCAGACCCTCAATGACAAATAAATTGTGTTCAGTTATATCATGGTGACTATGCTAATCAAAGAATTCAGTATAAAGGCAATTCAGTTCAATATGAACTGGCTCAAAGAATATTTTGCCAGAGACGATACAAATATCTTGACGTGAGGCACCCCGTGCAAGCAGACAAGTAAACATATACGGTATTATCAGGTTGTTGAATTAGCGTGACTAAAGTCATATGAGCCTTCTTTACAATATACGTATGGGAACAAGTAACTATGCTTGATATAAAGTTCATTGGAAAAAGTTTTATTCTGAAATGGAAAAATGCATGTCTCAATAATATGCATGAGGGCTACGCTACTTAAGTCGTTATTTATAATTCCAACGTGCAATTTAAATAATGTGAACAACACAATCCTTGTTAGCTAGCATGTTCTGATAACAGCATTTTGTTTGCCACATCGTGTTATAAATAAATCTTTACACGTCGTGGGTATCATCGTGGACAAGTCACATTGTCCAGCTGTGAAGTGGATTTACAATCTGGGTGCCGTTGTATAAAACGATCTTAGCGCTAAGGTGACCGTAAATCCCATACCTTAACGTGGTCTTAAGGTAGCCTTTGCGCTAAGGTTGTTTTGTACAACGGCACCCAGGATTGTAAGCATGATGCAGTGTGAATTCATTGTTGGTTACTGCTCACGATGTCCTCAATTCTTATAACAACATTACAGAAAACATGAAGAAGAATTTTGAAGTGTCAGTAAAAAAAATGGCATTCTATACAATTCCCTATTTCGACATAGACAGAAACTGATAGTTGTCATGAGAAGCAGCAACGTGTTACACCGGTGACGTCACTTGTGACGTCACGTAATCATTCTTGCTCTGTTCACACAGTAGGCAGGACGGCCGCCATTTTGCTGCGGCAATATGTCATTGGAAAAATCAGAATCATTGAGAATCCCAAGCTTGACAAGATTCTGTCCCTTGTACAGAAAGTGTCTTACGACTGTGAAGACTTAAGAGCACGAATTGCTGCACTTGAGAGCTAGTCGTATCGCCTGTGAGCGAGGACGGTGACCAAGAACCGTTGACGTCCCAATTTAACCGGCGCTCAAAAGGTGAGACCAGACCTGACGTGGTAGTTGAGCACCCCAGTCGCCGCTGGAGACGTAGATATTCAAGGTGAATACCAGAGTGTGAGGGACACTGTTTCTAATGTAAAACTACACCCAGAATTACTGGTAAGTGACAGTCGTCAGGGAATTAGACGCTTGGCTGACCGGAGTTCACAATGTCATTGCCAGATGTGCACGTTATACTGAGACTGTTATAAAGTGTATGTCTTTATTACTGGAATGTAGTCATTCAGACTGTGATAGTCGTCACCACCAGATTTTAATCATTCTTCAAGCAGAGATAGCTTATCTACAGGACGAGTTTTCAGCGCTCGCAGTTCAAGGTCAGTTCGACCCGACTGTTTCGAGATTCTTCAGGTCACTTCAACGTAACACGTCAGGGTTTTCATCACGTGCTTTAAAGAATCTTCGAAGCACGGCAGCGATGTCTACTGTGTACACTCCTCAGCGTAGCAGAGGCTTTCATCGGGGCAGAGGCGGTTTTCGCGGACGGGATGAGTGAAGGAGTACGTATGCCAATGGCAACAAAACCAGAGGGACTCCGACTTGACAATCATACTTTTTCTCAGAAACAACATGTGTTTGTGTCAGACGAGATTCACCAACGGATTTTCATGGTTTAATCTTTAAAGTTGCTAGTTCAGAGTTTTGTGTGTGTGATAACGATTATAGTCAGGTTTACAAGTTCTCATAGTTTAACAACCTGTCATTTATTTTGTAAGATATTATAGATTCTATCTTTCCAGGTGGCCTTGTACGTATATTTTATGAGAGCTTCAGTAGTAACTTTGGTACTTGTTACCTCCCCTATACCATCAGTTGGCGACACACGTATTACACTCAGTTCTGTTCTGTTCTACATACATGCATACATGTACAAACACGCACACACACGCACACAAACACACACACACACTCACACAACAAACCCCTAAGCACATACATACACATATACAAACAGACACACACAGATATATACACATACACAGGCAGTCATAAAATCATACACACAAACCAAACCCCTCACACCACAAACTAGCATGATAAATCGGCACTGAACTAACTCCATGGACTCATCGAGACTCCATGAATGTTATCATTTTGTCATTCAAACACTATTCCTATGCAAAAAAAATATGTTTCTTTGGTCTATGTGGAGTCTACATGTTGTTGACTTTGTTTGTCGAATGTATTTTCATGTAAGTGTGGTAAGAAAGTCATGAAATGTATCGCTGTTCGGTTTGAAATGTAAGAAGATTGTAAGGTTATGACTCCATAAGACACGTTAACTCTTTCACTTCTTTATGTATATGTGTATATAAAACCTTTCTACAGCCAGAAATGTCGAAGTACCAATATAAGACCTCCTTGGAAATAACGGTGTTGACGGTATTCCACTTGCATATGTATTGTGTTTTGATTATGAATTAGTACACTAGTGTAAACCACTTTATGTAGAGATGGAGTTATTTATGTTGGTGATTGGGATACAAGATGCAAGTCTTATACTTGTTCAGATTTGAACTCAAATCTTTGGTTTGACGTGCCGAAGCGATGTCCTGAAGTATCTGTATTATATAACGTCAGTGATACCATAGTAGCAGGGAGTTATAGCTGTTGTAGCGTCATACATAATTAGAAATATGCATATCAGTTGTACATGTACAATCAAAAGACAATTTACGGTTTTAGGAAATCAGCTGGCTTTAAAATGTCAGTGCAAAGAGAGAAAGGACTGTTTCTATCTGTTATAAGCCATAATGTAATGTGAGTTTTATTGCCCTAACGACATGTACTCTAAAAACACTACAACTTCAGGAAATCAAATGTCATTAAAATATTTGCGGTGGAAAGAAATGCTGTTTTTACTCTTATCCACCACAATGTTCTGAATGTTCTGTGATGTTATTTCCCTAATAACAATGCATTTTCCCCAGAACTTGAAGTTGGAGAACTGACGGTGAATGGAACAACATGCACAACTGTAAAAGAAAATCAAGTTGTCGTCTTCAGGTGTATGGTTGAGGGTCCTCCATTCGCAGCTGTGTCTCTTATTCAGGAAAGTACTTTGGTCTCAGTGAATATGTCCAGGACACAACAGCATGTGTATGAACATGCTATGGTCGTACGGAAGTGCTCTCAGCTCGGTGTGTATTCTTGTAGAGCCACGAATGTTGCTGGTGAATCAGAATATGGGCAACATACAGTTGTCTTGAAAGGTTTGTCTCGATTTTAAAATCACCGTGTCATGGTAATTCATTTCAACAGAGTAAACAAAAGTACATACACACTCAAACGCTTCTATTTCTGCCCTATTCTAAATTCATCATTAGATATACAGATGTCGGATAGATTCAAATGCATACTTTTTGGTTATTCCGTTCATCAGATTGCTATCGTTTTGTAGAAGGAACTCAAAGCTTAGTCACTCATACGCCTGCGTTTGCCGACTTTTCGTTCTTCGTCACTACATGGGGTCTGATAGATAAACGCTTGTCACACTGAGGACCAGTGTTCAATTTGACACAATTGGATAGTGTGTGGAGGGCATTCTTGGTGCCATGGATGGTTATATAAATGTGCTCATCTCCTTTCAGGAACGCCACGTGAACAAGCATCACATGCTTCTGTGATCATTGGAAAGACTCATTCGTTGGTTATCAGCATTACGCTGTGTTCATACCCTGGACCATCGAAACCAAAACTGGGCTTCACACCGTCAGGCAATCTTAAAGATATTACCGACATAAAGAAGTATGACCTGGCAACCAAGAATATAACACACAATGTATTTGAATATTCATTCAGTATACATAATATCACCGACGCAGACTTTGGGGTATACAAATTCAGTGTGGTATATAATCACTCTTCAACTGATTTCAATATTCCTGCCTCCAAAATAACAGGTACGAAAAGTTTACATCATACATCATCTTGTAAAGTAGAATGAATGTTAATGGATCTCTGAAACATACAACCTGAAAACTTTGAAGTTGCATACTCAAGTGAAATGAACACAGTAATAGTATTAAAACTGTAATAACTATGTTGGTGCACTTGCAGATATTCCAGGAAGGAGTCTACATCTTGTTGTTGGTTGTTCAGTAGCCGCGATCGTTATAGTCCTGGCCATCATTGCTGCTGTCATCCTGTCACGACTCAACCAGATAAGAGGTAAGATACATGATGTTCAACAAATAATTTACACCATTTTTTGAGACATTATACTTGCGATATTTCACAACGGGAATCTGAACATGTAAATTACTTTAACAGTTATCAAGTAATCAATATAGATATCGGTTTCAGAATATTGAGTACATACCTCTAACCTTCATTTCGCGTTTCAAGTATCTTCGAGAATCTTGCGTATAACACTAAATTTATTATTGTTATCATTTTTCAGACTACTGGCACCTAAGGCAAGTAGTATCTCTTTATTCTTATATATATATATATAGATTACCGTGTGATCGTGTTTATGCATACATTACAGAGCGTTGTGTTAACCCCAGTATAATCCACAGATTTCGATCGTACATCACACCCATGCAGAACATGCCAGAACATATCGATGATGGAGAGTATGCTGAAATCGACGATGCTGATTTATCTGGTCGTGGAGCAGGCAGCATCGTGCAACCTGTTGTTGATGTCCCGGATGATAACAACATTCCACCTGCATGCAGTGCAACACACAGGCGGGAAAGGCAACACCTGGAAGGTGAGGATGATGATTATGAAGAGGTGAGACCCATAGATGCTACCAACAGAGAAGAACACCTAACAGGGCAAGGCAGGACAGCTGAAATGCAGCAGCCTGACATGGAAATTAAGGAAGACATTACGGATGAGATAATCATGACATTACCTGGCTCCCATACTCATTCAGAACCCAGGATTGTTGTTTCTGATTGGTCGGCTGAAGGACGAGAATCTGGACATATGGCAGCAGCGATAATAGATCAGTTTCAAGAAACAAGCTTCATGACTCAAGAACCTGACGAAACAGACACTGACAAGTTACCCTTGGTCAGTGGAATGTATGCTGGAATAGATGGGATAACAGCAATTAAGGCAGAAGAAGATGATCCCTTGGAGGAAGGAAGAGAGGATTATGTTGAAAGTGAACCTCTTGATTTGCCTTGCAACAGATATGCGAGTCTGATGCCGCACCAACCTCGAGATACTTACACAGCCTTGGACAATGATGATGATATTACGCATGATTAGTACTCAAACATGTGTCGCAAGTACTGTGTAAAACCCGTAAAAGAGGGAAAATTAATATCAATAATGTGGGTTATAATGTTGTTGAATTAAATTTGCTCTGACATTCAGATCAGCCCGAAGTGTTTAATCTGGTCAGTGTATGTGTTCAGGTATCACTACTTGACTTATAAAACATAATTTTTGCACTTGTTTTACATGGAGAAAACGTGTGTATATGCGTCAACTGTACATATTTTGAGAAGTATAAACCAAATATGACTTGTATTAAAGAATCGCTACTTTTTGTGCGCAGTTATCGAAGGACAACGCTCTCAAATTGTTTAAAACCGCAAAAGAAATCCATTGCAAGAATACTTCGATAAATCTACGTCATGTGTATGGAGGTAAGGCATGACGCGTACTCTGCCACATGTTACAAGTACTTGGTGTTAATATCGTGGGTACACACACATGTATCACTGTCTTTTTGTAATGAGTGCTTTGCTATAAGGCCAAGAGAGATAATCATTTGTATATTAACCTGTAATACTGTCAGTATATATTTTATATATATGTTTGTGTTGATTTATTATAAACTGTATAAAATGTACACAGATTATTTGCTAAAGAATGGAATTTGATAATTCATGTATCTACTTTGCTGATCAAGTGAAAGACCTGGGCGTGTCCTTAGATTCAATCTTGTCACTCGATTATCATGTACCTCATCTTGTCAAAACCTGTTTCACGTCACACCGCAACATTTGACATATTCGCCAATGTTTTACAGTTGAATCTGCCAAGACTCTTGTATTATTAATTGTAATGATTTAACTTGATTATTGTAACTATTTACTGGCCGGTGCATCAAACACCCAGATAGCAAAGCTACAGAGAGTGCAGAACGTCGCCGCCCGCATCGTGACTCGCTCTGGAAAATATGAACACATTACTCCTATACTGTACACTCTCCACTGCCTCAAGGTTAAACTCCTATGCCTTCTTTTCCGCTGTCTCACTGGAACTGTGCCTTCCTATGTATCCAATCTTCTGACCGTGTACACGCCTTCCCGATCTCTCCGCTCACAGGATAAGAACTTGCTTATTCTTGACAGTGCAGTATGGAAACAGGTCCTTTGTCCATGCAGGATCAATGGCCTGGAACAGCCTCCCACAGAGTCTCAAAGACTGTTGTGACCTTTCATACCTTTAAATCCAAGCTGAAAAAGCACATGTTCAAGATAGCCTTTGAACTGCAGCTCTTTCCCTTACTTGCATTTTTATTTGTGCGCTTTGAGCATGCATAAGCATGGCTATATGCGCGTTACAAATATGTTATTACTATTATAAATACCGTTTGTATTGATGCTATTGTGGTATAACCAGCAATTAGCAGTGTGTTTTTTGTTACAAGCACTTAGAAAGATCAGGAGAGGAGAATGCATACAGTGATCTGTCTTTTTGTAGACTGAGTGTTTTGTTCTATTATTTAGATGTGTTGCAAATTCTTTATTTCTTCAAATATTAATAAGTTTAGCATTACTTACAACGCTTCATATATGTGTTTTGAAACAATGGAAATGTGCTACTAAAGGCTGTTATAAATAAACTGTACATACTTTCTATATTATGAGTCTAATACACTGTATATATGTCTAGCAAATACACTGTATATATATATATTGAGATATTTTTTTACTGTCAGTTTTAGACAGGTTTTTATAACGTTAACAAATGTCCTTTTTATTATACAAATTGTCCTCAATTACATGGAACGTTACAAACTGATCAGCATGATACTCGGAGCAAGCTTTCGGTAATCTGAGTTTGAAACAAATAGCATAAGTTTAATTCGGAAAATATTAAAGCAATGTAGTGAATCATTCACTTATTCATTATTCGTCATAAATACGCCAACGATTTAGATTAGTGTCAAATATTATTTTACGAACTTTAACATATATTTGTACATATAACTGTTACATATAATAACATGTATTTGACTAAATTTTTAATTACATTATGTTCCGTGATAGTTTCCACATACTAGTACCACAAAGCCTTAAATAGTCAGTGGGAAAATTATTTTGGTATCAAGTTCAGATATTCTTTTTCCGCTTTAGACGACTGGGAAACACTGATAATGCTGAATGACCCGATCTGTTTCATTATGAGAATGATTTCCTGTTTACATTTACATTAAATTTAGCTTTTATATCAGCTTGTTTCCAACTTCTTATGTTAATAAATACCTTAAACGGCTTTTTGTTTGTATTTGTGTGTCAAAGATATTTGAATTTGAACCTTACTTGTCACAAGTAATACAGACTGTGTATTTTTGTCAACTTGAAGGATTCCTACGACAGTGCAACAATGTAACACACTAACATGTCGGGCGGTGGAGTAGCCTAATGGTTAAAGCGTTGGCTCGTCACGCCGAAGACCCGGGTTCGAATCCCCACAGGGGCACAATGTGTGAAGCCCATTTCTGGTGTCCCCCTCCTTGATGTTGCTGGAATATTGCTAAAAGCGGCGTAAAACCAAACTCAGTCAGTCAGTCAGTCACTAACATGTCGTTAAGTGACAGAACGAAAACCTCTCGACCAACGGAAAGGACTAAAACTGGTATCATTCCCATATTTATATTAACGTTAATATTTTCTTTATGAATCGCACATGTAATTTGGTAGAGTCAAGTACAAATAATGTATTTGATGTACTGTCAGATACACTAAAGCAAAATTGATCAGCTGTTTCCATCTACTTGTTAAAAGAATGACCAGAATACATACACACATCTTGGATCCCAGTGCAACGGAAGAAATACTGAACCATTGATAGTGGAGATGTATCGTTTATAGCAGGGTTTTCTTTTTCAAACATAAAGTAACTACTGGCTTACTGTCCGTTGCAAAACATTCATACAGATATATTAATCTAAAATATAGATATAACAGCTATCTAACTGTGATCAGATGCAGTGTTTGGGTAAATAAAGATTCGTCATCTTTTAAATACATTTGCCACTATATTAAAATGCAACCAACAAATTAAACTATATATACCCGGATATATTTCCTCACAAATCATGCTATTTGCGTGTGCACTCAGTGTACCCACGTTTACAAAAGGGCTACGCACGTTTACACTCAAGCTACACACGTGTGCATTCAAACTACACACTATTACGCTCAAACTACACACATATACACTCACGTTACACACGTGTACACTCAAGCTACAAACGTTTACACTCAAGTTCCTCACGTTTACACCCAAGCTACCCACGTGTACACTCAAGCTACCCAAGTGTAAAACTCAAGCTCTTCGAGCCTTGTTGTACCCATTAATGCGCCAGGCAAGGACCAACAAGAACCATATTTTGGCATGACGTGGCCGGGGATCGAACCCGCGACCTTCCCTTCTCCGGACGGACCATTACACCACGGAGGCAGTACCCCAGATGGGTATAATGTGTGAAGAACATTTCTGGTGTCCACAGAACTGTTATTGCTGTAATATTGCTAAAAGCGGCGTTAAACTTAACTTACTCACTCACCTTACCAGCCCTGTGAGCTCAAAGGAGGGGATAAATGTCGCACCACAGACCCCGTATGGTCCATGAAAACGTACCACATCGACCGAGTGGACATCAAAGACGACGAACCGAATCTGTATTACTTGCAAGACGGACCGGGTAGGGGATTCGTTCGAGAGGAATTGATGATTGTCCCTCACGACACGGTATTGCCACCTTTTTATTAAAGATTCGTCTTATGTTTCTTGTACACGTGGAGATTGATCGAGAAACGGTTGTTCAGACGCGTCGGGGTGGACGTCCGTGGCCTCGATATTTAAGCGGCCCTGCGTCGAGTCATAAGTCGAGGGAAATTCACCAGCCTGTACGATAGTTTAGGTCTCGAGGGCACCGAACGGTTATAACTCCTCATGGATACGTTAATCGATTATAGCTTCGAAACCCGAGAATGCGATGTCCTGTACTCCTTTATCCACTTCAAGGAATTCATGGCAGACCCACTCCATAAAGTCGTCGCCGAATATTATGGCTACATTTAAAAAAAATATTTAAATGGGTTGTTGGTCAGGATTAACCCAGTCCAGGCTGGTGGCACATCGAAGGATGCCTCTCGCTAATTTTTAATGGGGGCTGGAAGGTTTAGTTCAGGCTGGCGAGCTCGTCTGTTCATCGAATGATGTATAAATAAGCCTATAAGGTACCTGTAATAGAACCATCATTATATAACTAGTAGTCCTGAACATGTGACTGATCCTCTGAGGTGTGTGTAGGGTCCAAGAGACCGCTTGGCAGGTACAGAGATATACCTGCTGAAGCACTAGAGTCAAAGCTGGGGAAGATACCAGCCTGATCCGCTGCTTCGCGGCATGTTGTAGAAGGTGGTGTGCTCAGGGTTGACCTCCGGGTGGCAGCAGGTTGGTGTGGAGATGATGTGCTACCACTGGCTGCCGTTTGGCTTTATGAAGCAATTGGGAAGATGGTGACCATTTATTAGGTCGAGTTGAGGTCGAGATAGATTGACTTCAGGTCGAGTCGGTCGACTCCAGGTTGAGTCCAAACGGGGTCCAGTTCGAGTTGGTCGACTCAAGGTCCAGTCGAGGTCGATTACAGATCGACTCTAAGACTAACACAGATCGGCATGTCAGGCGAGCTCGACCTTCAACTCGACCAACTCGACCTAATGTCGACCTAAACGCGACCTGTTATCGACCTACCTCGACCTAATCCCGACCTGATCACCACACCATCTCGGACCGAAGGTCGAGGAAGAAGCCGGGGAAGATGTTTGACATGTCAAAAAATGTTCAAAAACTTGGTACACCTGATTCGATCTGACTCGACCTGACTCGACCTAACTCGTTCTTAAAGTCGACCAACTCGACCCCCAACTCGACCTTCAGATGAAATGTACCAACATAAAATTTCTTTATCGTTTTGTTTTTCGTTTATTGCCTTTCAAACGTGTGATATCGATTCTTTTGGATAGTAGTCTATAATAGACAACCACACATTGGCGGTTGCACACATTTGCATGTCCATGGTTAAGTCAATGCTGTACAAACATTTGATGTTACAGATTTCCAACAGCCATACATCGCTGCACCAGAAACAACTCACGTGGACAGGAGTGTAACACTGTCTTGCTTCAGTGTCTTCGAACTGTATGGTCCAGTTGATGTAAAGTTGATGCTGTTGATGAACTGGAGAAGGAACGGTGTACTTGCCAACGACAGAATAACATACACCGTAAATCAGGAGAGTCGTGCGAGGAAAACGGGTATTAGGTACCACAGAAGTACCCTCACTGTCAGTGACGTAGGCACAGCCAAGGAAGATAACTTCCAGTGTCAGGTTGTAGTAGGACCAAGGGTGGAGTTAGGATGGAGTGAAGTGTATGCACCGGTGAAACAGTGTAAGTGAATTTTGCCTACGATATTGAAATTCGGACGTAAGATAGTGTTAAGATAGGTATTTGGCGTGTCACTTTTAACTTGGATATTCATGACAAAACCGTCGATTCACAAGGAAGTAACAGTTTTGAGACCTGACTTGTTGGGTTATCGACTGTCAGCACATAGAGAAAAACCTTTTGACATGCTTAGGAATAGCGTATTATTCACTGATAATTGAAATGAATTTCGAATGTTAACATTGTACTTATGTACAACATGCAAACATGCCCATCTTTCACTAGATCAACGAAGTGTAGATACTTATGCTATACTTGTGTTATTTCAGCTGGGTCTTTTGAAAACTATGCAGTAGTTTGCGAAGGACACAGTGCTTTGATTATTTGGAAGATGCCGCTGGTTGATGAGGATTTCCTTGTATTGGCACCTAGATTTGGAAGGCTCTTTGTAGTAAACTCTGTTGTTGTCTACAACGAAGATAACAACGTCAGCTGATTCTGTCATACTCCGTGTCATGACTATAGTACTGCTACCGGTAGGGCAGGACATGTTTACACTTTTTTTCGGAAACACCTGGTGTCATCACTGCTTTTCAGGGATCGCAGATATTTTCCCTTAACACTAAACTGAATGTCTTTCTGAGGATAGTGAAGACACACTATGTATTTGTCGTTTCGTATTGAGTAATTTAATTTGATATTATGTTTTATTAAGGAAACCCCGCAGATGCAAACATCAGTGTCATTGTCAACACCACCAACATCGTTTTGACATGCGAAACCAACTCTTCCATTGTACCCGTGGACCATTATCTTAGAATGATTTACACGTGGAGGAGAACCGGACAAGAGGTTGAAGTTGGTGGGAGGTTCCATCATCCTTCAAGCAGAGATAGCTTATCTACAGGACGGGTTTTCAGTGCTCGCAGTTCAAGGTCAGTTCGACAGGACTGTTTCAAGATTCTTCAAGTCACTTGAACAACGTAACACGTCAGGGTTTTTGTCACGTGGTTTAAAGAATCTTCGAAGCACGGTAGCGATGTCTACTGTGTGCACTCCTCAGCGTAGCAGAGGCTTTCATTGAGGCAGAGGCGGTTTTCGCGGACGGGATGAGTGAAGGAGTACGTATGCCAATGGCAACAAAAGTGACTCCGACTTGACAATCATACTTTTCTCAGAAACAACATGTGTTTGTGTGAGACGAGATTCACCAACAGATTTTCATGGTTTAATCTTTAAGGTTGCTGGTTCAGAGTTTTGTGTGTGTGATAACTTGTCAGGTTTACAAGTTCTCATAGTTTAACTACATGTCATTTATTTTGTAAGATATCGTAGATTCTATCTTTGTAGCCTTGTACATATATTTTATGAGAGCTTCAGTAGTAACATTTGGTACTTGTTACCTCCCCTATACCATCAGTTGTCAACACACGTATTACACTCTGTTCTGTTCTGTTCTACATACATGCATACACATACAAACACGCGCACAGACACACACACACACACACACACAAACAAACCCCTACACACATACATACACATATACAAACAGACACACACAGACACATACACATACACAGGCAGTCATAAAATCATACACACAAACCAAACCCCTCACACCACAAACTAGCATGATAAATCGGCACTGAACTAACTCCAGTGACTCATCGAGACTCCATGAATGTTATCATTTTGTCATTCAAACACTATTCCTATGCAAAAAATATGTTTCTTTGGTCTTGGTGGAGTCCACTTGTTGCTGACTTTGTTTGTCTAAAGTATGTCCATGTTAGTGTTGTAAGAAAGTCATGAAGTGTATCCCTATTCGGTTTAAAACTTAAGAAGATTGTAGGGTTATGACTCCATAAGACACGTTAACTCATTTCACTTCTTTATGTATATGTGTATATAAAACGTTTCTACAGCTAGAAATGTCGATGTACCAATATAAGACCTCTTTTGAAATAACGGTGTTGACGGTATTCCACTTGCATATGTATTGTGTTTTAATTATGAATAAGTACACTAGTGTAAACCACTTTATGTAGAGATGGAGTTATTTATGTTGGTGATTGGGATACAAGATGCAAGTCTTATACTTGTTCACATTTGAACTCAAATCTTTGGTTTGACGTGCCGAAGCGATGTCCTGAAGTATCTGTATTATATAACGTCAGTGATACCATAGTAGCAGGGAGTTATAGTTGTTGTAGCGTCATACATAATTAGAAATATACATATCAGTTGTACATGTACAATCAAAAGACAATTTACGGTTTTAGGAAATCAGCTGGCTTTAAAATGTCCGTGCAAAGATAGAAAGGCCTGTTTCTATCTGTTATAAGCCATGATGTAATGTGAGTTTTATTGCCCTAACGACATGTACTCTAAAAACACTACAACTTCAGGAAATTAAATGTCATTAACATTTTTGCGCTGGAAAGAAGTGCTGTTTTTGCTTTTATCCACCACAATGTTCTGAATGTTCTGTAATGTTATTTCCCTAATAACAATGCATTTTCCCCAGAACTTGAAGTTGGAGAACTGACGGTGAATGGAACAACATGCACAACTGTAAAAGAAAATCAAGTTGTCGTCTTCAGGTGTATGGTTGAGGGTCCTCTATTCGCAGCTGTGTCTCTTATTCAGGAAAGTACTTTGGTCTCAGTGAATATATCTAGGACACAACGGAATGTGTATGAACATGCCATGGACGTACGGAAGTGTTCTCAGCTCGGTGTGTATTCTTGTAGAGCCACGAATGTTGCTGGTGAATCAGAAGATGGGCAACATACAGTTGTCTTGAAAGGTGTGTCTCGATTTTAAAATCACCGTGTCATGGTAATTCATTTTAACAGAGTAAACAAAAGTACATACACACTCAAACGCTTCTATTTCTGCCCTTTTCTATATTCATCATTAGATATACAGATGTCGGATATATTCAAATGCATACTTTCTGGTTATTCCGTTCATCAGATTGCTATCATTTTGTAGAAGGAACTCAAAGCTTAGTCACTCATACGCCTGCGTTTGCCGACTTTTCGTTATTCGTCACTACATGGGGTCTGATAGATAAACGCTTGTCACACTGAGGCCCAGTGTTCAATTTGGCACAATTGGATAGTATGTGGAGGACATTCGTGGTGCCATGGATGGTTATATAAATGTGCACATCTCCTTTCAGGAATGCCACGTGAACAAGCATCACATGCTTTTGTGATCATTGGAAAGACTAATTCGATGGTTATCAGCATTACGCTGTGTTCATACCCTGGGCCACACCGTCAGGCAATCTTAGAGATATTGCCAACATAAAGAAGTATGACCTGGCAACCAAGAATATAACACACAATGTATTTGAATATTCATTCATTATACATAATATCACCGACGCAGACTTTGGGGGTACACAAATTCAGTGTGGAATATAATCACTCTTCAACTTATTTCAATATTTCTGCCGAAAAGGTACGGAAAGTTTACATCATATATCATCTTGTAAAGTAGAATGAATGTTAATTGATCTCTAAAACATACAAACTGAAAACTTTGATGTTGCATAGTCAAGTGAAATGAAGACAGTAATATACTGAGTCAAAAAAGAAACTCCACAAAATGTAATTTGAAAAATAATGAATGATGTTTCTCTGATGATACATCTATGTATCCGAAATGGGATCCCTATCTTTCGACTCTAGAAAAACGTTAGCAAAACCCACTCAAACCCATCCATTCGTCGTGTAAATGACGTAAGTGCCAAATCAGGTTTTGCACGTCCAGTCGATCACGTGATCTTCGCATCGAAGTTTTCTTCATATGCACGTGTTTGCATTGGCCTGAAGAATTGAAAAAACGCCTTAAACCACAGTTCTAACGGTACTTGAAATGCCACGATTGTCAAATGTGCAACGTGAACGTACCGTTGGCATGTTGCAAGCGGGAAGATCAGTTATTGACGTCGCAAGAGCAAGTATGACTTGCGAGGTCGTCTACAACAAACTGGCACCACTTCTGATCGCCCAAAGTCGGGTCGTCCACGTGTGACGTCACGAGCAGAAGACCGTCAAATCGTCCTTACGTCACCTGCGTGACAGATTTCCGCCGGCTACACGAACCAGGGCTGAGATGTTTAGAGGTCGACTGTCCTCACAGACCATTCGAAATCGGTTGCGGGCTGTCAATCTCCATTCTCAACGTCCATATCGTGGGCCAATATTGACGCCGTTTCACCAACGTCAACGTCTGCTGTGGGCCCAACGTCACCTCTGATGGACCCAGAGAGATTGCAATCGAGTCGTCTTTAGCGATGAATCCAGGTTGACCCTCAGATTCGCTGACGGCAGGCATAGCGTCTGGAGACGACGTCGTGAACGGTATGCCCAATGTTGTGTACACGAAGTCGACAGATTCGGGGGCGGAAGTTGCATGGAGTGGGGTGCTTTCTGTGGGAACAACCGTTCCCGGCTTCTGGTCATCCGTGGAAACCTAACAGCTGCTGCTTACCGCGACCAGATGCTCACCCCTGAACCCGTTCCTTTCATGGCGGGTAATGGCCCAGGTCTACAGCTCCAGCATGATAATGCTCGGCCACATACCGCGATGTTGACACGAAATTTCCTTCAAAACGCTGGAATCAACGTCATGAACTGGCCATCGAGGTCCCCCGACTTTAATCCAATAGAGCACGTTTGGGATGCACATGGGAGAAGGCTTCTTGGTCTTAGGAACCAACCTCAGAATTTGCAGGAATTTGGCGCTGCCTTGAAAGAGCAATGGCGCAGAATCCCCAACCACGTGTTCACAAGCATCAGGCAGTCAATGAGGAGACTGTGTTTGGCAGTGGTGAATGCGCTGGGAGGCCATACACGATATTGAACTGAGAAATTTTGCATTTTTATTCTTGTGACTTGACATTCTGTATACCCATGTTTTGGAACGACGGTGTAGCCTAATGGAACTGATCATGGCACTGTCAGTGTATCGAGTACATCACACAGATCTCAGCAATGAAATAATAACAATTTAACCATCTTAGCATCTCTTGTTCTTTTATAGTGCCCTGAAGAAAGCATGTGAAATTTCTTTTTTGACTCAGTATAGTATTAAACCTGTAACAACTAAGTTGGTGCACTTGCAGATATTCCAGGAAGGAGTCTACATCTTGTTGTTGGTTGTTCAGTCGCCGCGATCGTTACAAGTATCAAGTAATCAATATAGATATCGTTTTCAGAATATCAAGTACGTACCTCTAACCTTCATTTCGCATTCCAAGTATCTTCGAGAATCTTGAGTATAACACTAAATTTATTATTGTTATCATTTTTCAGACTACTGGCACCTAAGGCAAGTAGTATCTCTTTATCCTTCTATTGTTGGAACATTTCATATATACATACAGTGTATTACCGTGTGATCGTGTTTATACATGCATTACAGAGCGTTTTGTTAACCCCAGTATAATCCATAGGTTTAGATCGTACATCACACCCATGCAGAACATGCCAGAACATATCGATGATGGAGAGTATGCTGAAATCGACGATGCTGATTTATCTAGTCGTGGAGCAGGCAGCATTGTGCAACCTGTTGTTGATGTCCCGGATGATAACAACATTCCACCTGCATGCAGTGCAACACACAGGCGGAAAGGCAGCACCTGGAAGGTGAGGATGATGATTATGAAGAGGTGAGACCACTAGACGCTACCAACAGAGAAGAACACCTAACAGAGCAAGGCAGGACAGCTGAAATGCAGCAGCCTGACATGGAAATTAAGGAAGTCATTATGGATGAGATAAGCATGACATTACCTGGCTCCCATACTCATTCAGAACCCAGGATTGTTGTTTCTGATTGGTCGGCTGAAGGAAGAGAATCCGAAATATGGCAGCAGCGATAATAGATCAGTTTGCAGAAACAAGCTTCATGACTCAAGAACCTAATGAAACAGGCACTGATAAATTACCCGCTGCCGGTGGAATGCATTCTGGAATAGGTGGGATGTCAGCAATTAAGGCAGAAGAAGATGATCCCTTGGTGGGAGGAAGACATGATTTTGCTGAAAGTGAATCACTTGATTTGCCTTCCAACGGAAATGAGAGTCTGATGCCACACCAACCTGTAGATACTTACACAATGATGATGATATTGCGCATGAATAGTACTCAAACATGCGTGCATATGCGTTAACTGTGCATATTTTGAGGATTTTAAACCAAATATGACTTGTATTAATTGATTGTTTTACGATTTTGTGCATTTAAGGACAACACTCACAAATTGTATAAAACTGCGTGATAAATCCATTGCACAAATACTTTGATGAACCTACGTCATGTTTATGGAGTTGAAGAGTGACGCGTACTCTGCCATGTGTTACAAGTACTTCGTGTGAATATGTATGAGATCGGTACACACACCTGTATCAATCAGTCTTTCTGTAATGAGTGCTTTGCGATAAGGCCAAGGGATGTTAATCCGTTTGATATTAACCTGTTATGCTGTCAGTATATTATATATGTTTGTGTTGATTTATGTTAAACTGTATACAATGTACACAGATTGTGTGCCAAATACCGATTGTATTGATGTGGTATCACCAGCTTTTAGCAGTGTACTGTTTGTTACAAGCACTTAGAGAGATCAGGGGAGGAGAGTGTATACATTTATCTCTCCGTCTTTTCTTGTAGACTGAGCGCTTTGTGTTATTTTCATTATATTGCAGATTCTTCATTTCGTCGAATATTAAATAATTCATCATTAATAACAACTATTCATGTATGTGTTTTAACATAACAAAAATGTGCTACTAAACCCCCGAAAGCTGTAGTAAGTAAACTGTACATATTGTCTATATTTTGAGATGTGTTTTTACTGTCAATTGTCAACAGACTTTTCAAAGTCTAATACTGGCAACAAACACACTGTATATATTTCTTGAGATGATTTTACTGTCAGTTCCCGACAGGTTTATATAGCCTTAACATATTCCTTGCTATTATACAAATTGTTCTCAATTACATGGAACGTGGTATTCCGCATTCATGATCCGGAGCATTATGTGTGTATCACTGACTCTCAAATGACAAACTGTTCAGTATGGTACTCGGGGCAAGCTCTCGATAATCTGAGTTTCTGAAAGAAGTATAAGTTCAATTCGGAAAATATTCAAACAATGTAGTGAAACATTCACTTACTCATTATTCGTCAGAAACACGCCGACGACTTAAGTTAGTGTAAAATATCTTTTTACGAATTTTAACAGATATTTGTACATATAACTGTTACATATAATAACATTTATTTGACAAGATTTTAAATTACATATTCCGTGATAGTTTCCACATACGAATGCCACAAAGCCTTAAATAGTGGGAGAATTACTTTGATCTCAAGTTAGATATTCTGTTTCCGCTTTAGACGACTCGGAAACACTTGTAATGCTGCATGTACCGATCTGTTTCATTATGAGAATGATTTCCTGTTTACATTTCCATTACATTAGCTTTTGTTCCAGCTTGTATTCAACTGCTTATTTCAATAAAAGCCTTAAACGGTTTCTAGCATGCGTTTGTGTGTCAACGAAATTTGATTTGGGGCGTTACTGGTCACCAGAAATACAAACTGTGTATTGTTGTCAACTTAAAGGATTCCTACGACAGGGAATCAATCTAAAACACCATTCTAACACAAAATGTCTGGACGAACCCGAACGACTAAAACTAGTTTAATTCGAAACATTTAATTTGGTAGAGTCATACACAAACAATGTATTTCATATACTGACAGATGCACTAGAGCAAATATGATTGCATGTGTTTCCGTCTAGTTTTAAGAAAATGACCTGTAAAACAACACACAGACACACGCACACACACACTATGCATGAGTATCTTCTATTCCTGGTTCCCAGTGTGACGGATCAAATGCGGAACTATTGGTAGTGGAGATGCATAGCTTATAAGAGTGTTTTTCTTTGTCAAAATTAAAGTAACTTCTGACATCGATCGTTGCAAAATAATCAGTTCTGATACATAGCCATCAATCTAAAATCTCAAAATAAAACATAAAAACAGCTGTCTATTTGTGATTAGATAAAGTATTTGGATAAATGAAGATTAGTTACCTTTTAAATTCATTTTGTCGCTATATTAAAATGTAACGACAAGATCAAAATATTCTCCGAACTATTTCTTTTGAACCTAAGCTATTAACATGTGCACTCAAGCTACCCACGTTTATACTCAATCTACACCCCTCTACATTCAAGGTACACACGTTTATACTCAAGCTACACACGTTTATACTCAAGTTACCCATGTGTACACTCAAGCTACACAAGTTGACACGCAAGTCAACCACGTGCACACTCAAGCTACTCACGTGTACCCCAAAACTACCGAAGCGTACGCCAAGTCACCCATGTGTATACTCAATCTACACACGTTTACATTCAAGTTACCCACGTATCCACTCATCTTACCCACGTGTGCACTCAGGTCACCCACGTGTGCACTTAAGCTACCCACGTTTATACTCAATGCACACACCTTTACATTCAAGCTACACACGTTTACACTCAAGCAACACACGTTTACACTAGAATTACACACGTTTACACTCAATTCACGAACGTGTACACTCAAGCCGCACACGTTTACATTCAAGTTACCCACGCGTGAACTCAAAAATATCACGTGTACCCTCAAATTATCAATGGGTACACTCAAGTCACCCACGTGAACACACAAGCTACACACGTTGACACTCAAGTCACTCACTTGTATACTAGAGCTACTCACGTGTGATCTATAGCTACCCATATGCACACTCAAGCTGCCCACGTGTTCATTTGGTGATTTGGTGTTATAAATTGTTTCCAGTGAGAGATACGGTGTTTCTGTATCTGCTTGGTGTTAGAAGTGACCCAGTCATTGTCCTACATTGTTTCAGTCTCTAAATAATATGATGCAATGTTCATAAGAAGATCACCCCTGTGAGACACAATACATTGTAGAAACATTCCGACTAGAGGAAGGTCAGTCTATAGCTAAGCGGGCCACGCACGGGTTCGAATCCCCACATGGGGCCTCGCCGTGATTTTGGTGAACATTTGCTAAAAGAGGCGTGGAACTCACACACACACACACACACACACACACACACACACACACACACACACACACACACACACACACACACACTGTAGCTATGCAGGTTGAGTCGTGGTTTAAATAACCGAGGCATATTTGTAACGATAGGTCATATTTCAACATGGAAACCGGAAGATACTCCCATTGAACAAGCTGTATTTTGAAGTTTCACAACAACAAGACATGTGTGTTTGCGTTGGATCGGATCCTTTATTAGTAGCCCTTCACGAGTTTCTTGAGAGTATGAGTGAATGTTGATATTCAAACAGATACTGGTGTCTGTGTTTACATCCTGGTTCTAGTATGTGTTGGTGTGTGCGTGAGAACATGCTTGCGTGCGAGTGCCTGTAAGTGTGTGCGTGATATGAAGAGCTAAACAAACTATTGCATTGAGCATTAATTAAAACTTTAAACATTTTTTGTTTGCCCTAACATATGTTATCAAACTCCTCGGAGTAATCATAAACTGTGGCTGTACTGTCGACGTGTGAGGAACGTCCTGGTCATGAATCAATACTAAATAAAATGCAAGAAAACCGAAACAAGGTTTTAACAATATTTAACCCTGGAACGGACTCGATCCTTTTTAGAAACAAATCTACATCACACACTGAACGATGTTTCCCAATTTAACGAGTCCTCTAACAAAAGATGATTGCAATCGCCCATGATTAAAAATACCTTCTGAAAGTTTAAAGTTTAAAAAGATATTACAGTTGCCTCAGTTTCAGTGTTGCCTTACATTGACAGCATCACCACACATTTCAGTATTCTACGTTTGGGTTCTTGTTCCGGTGTGGTGCTGATTTCATGTCAGCATTTTTATTTTATTTTTATCTTATATTTATTTTTATTTTTGTATTATTGTCATTATTATTTCTACTTTCTATTTTTTTCTGGGATTTATTTTATTCCTTTATTTTGACAAATTTGGTTCCTTCTATTTGAGCGATGTGTCAGTTCCATAGGATTCAATTTAACTTTGAACACGATTGAGTGACGTAATTTAGCTGCAACGATTGGCTGGGTTTGATTCCAACATTCCCTGATCACGATCATAATTGCATCAGCACTATACATTCACTTGTAGTTGGTTGGTTGTCGTTTAACGCCGTTCTAAGCAATGTCACAGCTATATGACGGTGGTCTCTAAATAATCGAGTCTGGACTAGACAATCCTGTGATCCCCTGCATGGGCAAATTCCACGCAACTGGGATTGTGTCAACCAAGTCAGAGAGCCTGACGACCTTCACGTCTCTCTTCATACGCTCCACTTACAAGGGGCGAATCCATTTCACAGAAAGTGGGACTATGGTGGAACAAAACATGGTGCATGGTGAGCTTTAGGGTTCAAACAAACCCACAATTGACCGGCCCATGTTATAGCACAACGGTCATATCTGCATTGGTAGTTCATGGAGTATTTCCTGATCGTAGGGTAGGAAAACAACACCACACATTTCCGACATTAAATCGTACCCTTCAATCTATACTAAGCAGCAAACGAAACGTCAGTTTGGAATTTTCCTTAGCAGAAACGGATAACTGTGAACTCATTTAATGTTTTGATTGTATATTTTTAACAACATTTCCAACTTTACATGAGCAAAGACATTCCTTCCCCAACTCAGAATGGAACCCAGGAAATGGTCTCAAAAACGCAACCTGATCTAGGAGATGGTACGGTGTAATCCATGTTTTTCATGCAACTCATGCTGCACGTGCTGTTCACAAGGACCAGCCCTATAAAGTGCACCCCAAAAACCTGGTTGAAACATTCCCATTACAACGTCAGCAGGATGCCCTTTCTCACGACAGCTCAGAGGAACCAGGCGCTAGGAAGACTTGAGCCCTTAGTCCTGATTTAAACCTAGATGAACATCTTTGGGATGAAGATCAAAGAGACTGAATAATGTCATACCAAGGCCGAACAAAGCCGATATATTGCGCCAGGCCTTTCTAAGAGTGTGGTTCAAGGTGCCAACGGCTTTCATCAATCGATTGGTGCACTCCATGCATAGACGCTTTGCTGCAGTTATTGCCGCTCGTGGTGGTCACACTAGATACTGAAGTCAAGAGTCTGAATGGACTGCACACGTTCACGTAATGCCTTTGAATTGGGTTGAGATATGCATTGATGTGTCAAGATATTGTACACAAAATATTTCATTCCTGTAATGATTTGATTACAGTGCCTATCTAATTTTGAATTCGTACTGGTGTAGTTTTGCTGCTGAGTATATATTCCACTCTGAAAAATGTTCTTGTTGAATTGCGTCTAATATTCGTCAATAGTTAGTTTCATAAATGTGTTTGTTTCTTCGTTTTCCTTGTCGCTGAAATTGTGTTTCAATCCATACTGTTAAAATATCATAATTTATGGAAGCGTATTCTCCGTAGATCATATGAATACGTAGACGATACTTTCATCTTTGTTAAAGATACTTTCATGTACGTTATAGATACTTTACTTCTACGCCGATGAAACTAACATTTACGTATATGGTACTAGTATCTATGTCGGAAAGGGTATCATCTATTGCTGGATATGTTTGACTTCCAACTTTGATGAACGTTTGTTTCAAGTTCAACTTGGCACTTGTAACTTCACGGCATATAATAACGGTTTCAGAAAAGACAAGCACGATTATATAATCATATATTGAAATGAAAGTTCCCTATACGAAGATAAAAGTATCCCTACATGAAATCGAAGAAGTATCTTCTATGTAGATGAAAATATCCACTCAATAGATGAAGGTATCACCTGTGAAGATTAAAGTATCAACTACGTAAATGAAACTAGCCTCTCTGTAGATGAAAGTATCAACTACGGAGATTGAGTGAGTGAGTTAAAATTTTACATCGCATCGGCAATATTACAGCCATATAGCTATGAAAACAAGGTAATCATTTTAAAATATCTGTCGACAAAGGACAGTGAAACCTACTAGATTATCACATATAGTATGTTAATAAAACTAGTAATTAAATCTAAAATACTTCAACTATAGAGGACGATACAATATAAAAACTGGCTATAGATCGACAACAACTGAAGGTGGATCACCATACTAGGGTCCATGGGGACTTACAGTACTTTTGCTACCTGCATGGATCCTAGTTGGATTTACACCATCCCTTCAGCCGCTGGCGATTGTAGGAAAGGTGAAGCAGAAATTTTAAAAGAACAATATTACTACGATTAAAAATCCGGTAAGCTTAATTTTCACTTTGAAAGTGTTGCAACATACGTACAATGAGGACAATAATTTCAACTACGAAGAGGAATGCGTCTTCTAAGGAGATGAAAGTAACCTTTCAGTAGATGAAAGTATCCCCTATGAGAATGAAAGCACCACCCATGGTAATGAAACTAGCCAAAACGTATGAAAGTATCAACTACGAAGGAGAATGTGTCTTCAATGTAGATGAAAACAATATTAGTTTGTGGCACTAATACTTTTCCATAATAATGTTGTGTTAAACACAGAAATGTTTCATTAACGCGAGCTTCGAATTTCACAATCCTTGAGACTGTTTCCGGGTGTAATGAATCGTACCTCTGGCCCGAGATTGGCGGCTAAAGTACGTGAGGAAGACGAAAGCACTGGTCAGCTCAATAACAGCAACATCCACAGCACACAGTCTTGAACACGATGTTATACCCCTTTATACCTCACCTTACGTGTGGGGCAGTGGGGTAGCGTGTTCGCTCATCACGCCTAAGACCCGGGTTCGATTCCCCACATAGGTGAGATGAGGTCAAATAGGGTTTAACGTCATATTTAAGAATATTTCGCTCATATGACGACATGCATGCGTGTGTATGTGTGGCTGCTTGTACTAGCCCAGACTTAAGCTGGTTTTATAGTGCTAGCTCACTGAGATACCATGCCGCAGTTAAGCATGAATACCCCACTCAGACACATTATACTGACTCCGAGCCTTGTTGTACCCATTAATGCCGAGCGCCAGGCAGGGACCAACAAGTAACACATTTTGGTATGACGCGGTCGGGACCGAACCCGCAACCTTCCGTTCTCCGGATGGACGCTCTATCCACTCCACCACGGAGGTAGTACCCCACATGGGTATAATGTGTGAAGCCCATTTCTGGTGTCCACTGACCTGTTATTGCTGGAATATTGCTAAAAGCGGCGTAAAACTAACCTCACTCACTCACTCACCTTACGTTTGTAACGTCTCATGTGTAAACTGACTTACTGAGGTAGGGGATGAGTGCCGTGTCTTGAAGTGTTCACATCATGCAGGATGAGGACAGGGAGATGTTATATGCTGATTTCTTGTTTTAAGAAAACCAACAAAACAAAAAGCAAAATCAACAACAACAAATCTCAGCTTCCTGTTCATTCGCAGTTCAGGTTTTGATACTTCTGGAAACATTTTGTGCACTTGACTCAACAAATAAACAACCATCCTCAGTGTTTTACATGTCTTAAGATCTTATGTGAAAGTAGAATACGAACATGATTAACGCATACACACACTTATGTTCTCAAATGTCATTATTCAGTTCATTATCTAATGAGTGAATGAATGAGTGAGTGAGAGTTTTATTTGAATCTACCTTATTATAAGATCTGTAAGATCTATAGTAAAATATCCCAGCTATATGGCAGCGGTCTATAAATAATCGAGTCTGGACCAGACAATCCAGTGATCAACAGCATGAGCATGGATCTGCGCATTTCGGAACCGATGATATGTGTCAACCAAGCCAGCGAGCCTGACCACCAGATCCCGTTAGTCGCCTCTTACGACAAGCATGGGTTACTGAAGGTTCCTGCGAACCCGGACCTTCACGGGTTCGAATGCAAAACGAATAATACAAGATCATTCAAGAGCCATTGTTCAAAAGCAACCTCGGTCATAAAAAACAATGGCAATGACTAACAAGTAGTCATGTGTATACCGAAGAAATTACGTGAATGTTGGAATTATATACCATCCATGATAATGACCAGCTGTTTGCTGCAAAGCACAATAACGATGATATTATCGTGACAAAGACTTTAATACAGAAAACTTTTGAATGTGCGCTGTGAATATATTAATGGGTAAATGAATGGATATTACTGACAGAACTGAACCATTTGTGACTGCGTTTAAAGGAATACCCAAGTGGCTTCAGCCAGCTGACACGATGCAGAACACACGACTCCGTGGCCTACACTATAGTGAGATTGGTTGGTTGGCTGGTTGCAATTGGTTGTTTAACGCCTTACAGCAACATTACAGCTATGCGGAGTCGGTCTGTAGATAATCGAGTCAGGGCCAGACAATCCAGTGACCAACAGCATGATTGGTTGGTGGTTTGTTGTTTAACGCCGCACTCATCAATGTTCCAGCTATATGGTGGCGATCTGTAAATAATTGAGTCTGGAACAGACAATCCAGGGATCAACAGCATAAGCATCAACTGGGATACGATGACATGTGTCAACCACGTCAGCTAGCCTGACCACCCGAGGTTAGGTGAGATGAAATTGGGTTTAACGTCCTGCCTGAGAATATTTCGCTCATTTGACGACGTGCATGCGTGTGTATGTGTATGTGTGGCTGCTTGTACTAGCCCAGACTGAAGCTGGTTTTATAGTGCTAGCCCACTGAGATACCATGCCGCAGTGAAGCATGAATACCCCACTCAGACACATTATACTGACTCCGTGCCGACCAGCCCTTGTTGCACCCATTAATGCCGAGCGTCAGGTAGGGACCAACAAGTACCATGTTTTAACGTCTTTTGGTATGACGCGGCCTCTTACGACAAACATGGGTTACTGAAGACCGATTCTAACCCGGATCCTCACGGGTGATCAACAGCATGAGCATCGATCTACGCAACAATCTTAAAAACGCAACCCAATCGGAAGTTGTCGTCTTTGTCAAATGTAGATTAAACTGACATAGGCGACTAAATAGAAGATGACAGCACTATATCAACACTCAAACAGATGACCACATTAAATACAGCGAGAGTATTGAGTATTGAATCAAATACAGGTAAACTGTTGTGACGTCACCTCCGCCAACCACGTTTCATGGACATGGGCCCAAACAACCTGTTTTGCAATCAGCTTTTTTTCTCGGTGACTCGGGCATCTTGTATCGGAAGCCATGACCAAGTTCACGAATGTCTCCGAGACAAGGGTCGAAGCCCAGTGGTCAAAGCGTTCGCTCGTCACGCCGAAGACTGGGTTCGATTTTCCACGTGCGTAATAATGATAAGGGCGCTTGTAATGCGCTGAGTTCCGCACCACGGAGGGGCAAGCTCAAAGTGCTACAATCTGATAATTATTACCCCGGATAACCCAAACTGCCTGTGAGCTGCTAGAAGGCTAATAATCAAATGACTTATCCCACCGGGTACCCATTTTCTGCTGGATGAACAGGGGCAATGTGTGAAGCTCATTTCTGGTGTTCCCGGTCGTGGAATGTTGCTAAAAGGGATATTAGTTGCAATTGCATTATAAGAGCATGCTACATATACAAAAGTTGTCATTTCGTTGTTGGTTATTTTGCTATCATCTGAAAGGTAATTAAATGACAATGATATGAAACGTTATAATGCATAAGCCAGAAAAATACATATAGGCGCTGCTTCTATCGTGATCTTGTCTCACAGCACAGTGTCGAGTTTAGATCAAATATCGTTATGGCGATGGACTTGAGATTCGAGCGTTGTACATAACAGATCAATATTTCGTTTTGAAAATAAAATGAAAAAACATCAACGCCACAGAATAATCATTCTCAAAATAATAAAAATAAATCCATATACATGTTGAAATATATTTTCTTCAGCATGAACCACAAAATAGTTGTGAAAAAAATGTGTCAATGAATCACTGAAAATCAGTGATGACACCAGGTGTCCACTAAAAGAGCAATCTTATCTTTCCATATCTGTAGATAGCCGAATACTTAGATACATGGTTTATTTGCTTCCATCATCACTTTGCAGACAGTTGGTATGTGCACACAAACATCTACAAACATTGATTCATGTTTGAAAGGCAGCCTGGGTAGTGTACCTTTAACAAAAATGCTTTTCACGGCAGGAAATTGATTTGGATAGAGAATACCAGAAGAGAAGTTGTGGAAGTCAATTTTGGGGAAGAGGTGAAAGGCATTATTGGATCAAGATGAGGCTGACAATTACCTGCAACCGAACCAACGCACTGCTCTGTCTCGCTGTCCTTGCATCACTCTGGACCATTCTATATTTTAACTTGTCTCACACCAACAGGCAAGCTGTCAACAGAACGTCAATGGTCTCCCAAGTGCCGATAGGGGTTGTTGCTGTTGCTGCTGCTGTCGGTGACAAGAAACCAGCTGACAAACCCGCACCTTCTGGGAAAAGTGACTTCCTGTTGAAGTCCGAACTCGACGGCGCCGCTGTGTTCACGAGGTCAGCCACAGACTGGTCACGTGACGATGGTACGTGCGATGGGGGTGAGCATTACGCGAAGGCCGTGCTTCATTCTGTAGCGGGGGACCTGCCAATCTCTGTCCACCCAAAGAAGATTGATGTGATTGTGTCGAGGTATGTCATTGACGGCAGGGTGTGGGAGCACGACCAAGTCAGGAGATTCCACGACATTGTAAAACAAGATGGCGACCTGCAGTTTGTTGATATAGGTGGCAATATTGGCGTTTATGGATTAACGATGGCCAAGCTTGGACGGACGGTGTTGTTTGTGGAGCCCTTATTAATAAATGTACAGAAACTGTGCAACTCAGTACGCGCTGGGAAGTACCCGGATGTTTATGTAATTCATAACGCTTTTTGTCGTCGACCAGGTTCAAGGTCGGCTTCGGAACGTACGAGGGAAACGTCGACGGAACATATGTTAAAAACGCAACGTCATCAGGCGAGACAGCTCAGGCCGTGCTGCTCGACGACTTGCTAGAAGTCTTCAAACTGAAGAAAGTCGCCATCAAACTCGACGTCGAGGCTCATGAAGCAAAGGTATTACTCGGAGGAGATAACTTTTTCAAATCGGTCGACGGTCGACGTTCTGGAAGATGACAACGTGATAATTCAGGGACTGACCATTAGATGAGTGTTGCAAGTGAATTAAAGTAATATGTATTTTGAATTATAGCACTATAGAAATTAACGATTTTGTGACGCAAGTGAACCAGTTAAGTGTTAGTGATCCGTTGGTGGGGTGGGGTTGTTTATGATCTGAGGGAGACGATCTGAGTCAGCGATCTCATGGAAGTCAGTATCTGGGTAAATAAGGATGTTCCCTTACTGAGGTGGAAGCAGTTCATTAAAATGTACTAAAAATATAAGTGAAACAATCTGATTAAAATCAAGACTCCATTAATCTCTGCGTAAAGACCTGATCTAAATAATCACGGTAGAAGATGACATTTTCGATGCATTCTGGTTATCGAATCTGACTTCTGTATTTCCAAAACGACTGTAGCCAGGGTTCACTGACCACAAAAAGTGCGGTGTGACATCGTTGTGAATATTTGCAACACCTTTTTAACGCCAATTCACCTACAGCCAAAGGGGATAAATGTCGAAGTTTTTGTGTTCTGGTTCGGTTTTCTGTTCCTTGACCTGTGAAGATCCGGGTTAGAATTGATCTTCAGAGATGCATGTTTGTCGTAAGAGGCGACTAACGGGTTCGGATGGTCAGGCTCGCTGGCTTGGTTGACACATGTCATCGGTTCCCAATTGTCTGGGCCAGACACGATTATTTACAGACCGCCGAAGCGTAAAACTACACTCACTTTCTCACTCAAACTTCCTTGTTGCGAATTGGCTTATGGCATGGCACGACTAAATACCCAGCTATAAAAGACCAAAAATATGCAGCTTATCAAACACAAAAATGGAATCCAAATCTGTCTTGGTAATTGTATCATCCCCACAATCAGAATTCCGAAAATGCTTTCAGTGCGAGGATAGTTTTCGTTCCTAACAGGGATGTTTCCAAATAATTGTATCACATGAGCTTCCATCTATCTTATTTCTTCTCGTTTGGACCTGTATACAGAAAGTTTAACACTAAACGTTTTATCCTATATACTGAAAAGCTTTATGCCGAATGCTTTATCCTGTATACTGAAAGCTTCATGCCGAATGTTTTATCCTGTATGCTAAAAAGCTTCATACTGAATGCTTTATCCTGTATAGTGAAAAGCTTCATACCGAATGCTTTATCCTGTATGCTGAAAAGCTTCATACCGAATGCTTTATCCTGTATATTGAAAAGCTTCATACCGAATGCTTTATCCTGTATGCTGAAAAGCTTCATACCGAATGCTTTATCCTGTATACTGAAAAGCTTCATACCGAATGCTTTATCCTGTATGCTGAAAAGCTTCATACCGAATGCTTTATCCTGTATACTGAAAAGCTTCATACCGAATGCTTTATCCTGTACACACAGTGTTTGATACTGAACACGTTATCCTGTACACACAGGGTTTCATACTGAACACTTTATCCTGTACGCACAAGGTTTGATACTGAACACTTTATCCTGTACACACAGTGTTTGATACTGAACACTTTATCCTGTACACACAAGGTTCTGATACTGAACACTTTATCCTGCATACTGAAACTGACGGTTCTGTTCTCTACCCTGGTGTATGTATCCCCGTCACGTAGCTAAACTAAGTCGGCCTAGAAGCCAGACCCCCCAAATGGTGAAAATGTGGTGCAGTTCTGGCGACCAAACGGGATGTGATTTTCACAATCAGGAATGATTTGGCTTTGATTAAAAGCCGGTTGTCATCAGCTACCGTGCGTGACTACCGTACAGAGGCCCTTTTAAGGTGCAACATGTCATGTCAGTTATGGCAATATTTTAACCAATAACTGGGTGGTTTAATTTAACAACTTTGGTTTGGAGTAACCGATTTTCATCAAAATAGTAGTTTTGGAATGCTCAGATCATGATTTAAAATTGTGGACAATAATATTACATATATGTTCATCGCATCAATATTTTGGTAAGGTCAAAGGTCAATTGTAATAGAAAGGGCATTTGATGAGAAAATATGAGTTGAACTTTATAAATCAAAGGTAATTGTTTCTAAAATTATGTTTTTCTAATTCAGCTATATCATTTGAAGATCATATATACCTTTGGTTTGCACTGTATGCATGAAAAAAACATTATAAGGAAACAAAAGTTACTTTGGTATTGAGATCAGCAAAATATTATATAATCTCTGTTCAACAGTAACAGCTCCATGCAACAATGTCAAGATCACGGGAACATGTTTCAAGTCCACATACACATGCTGAAGTACACAACAGGTTCAACCTCTTCGACTCCTTCCTGTACATTGACTTTTACATGCACAGTTATGAAGTTGAAGAAGGTCCACGGAAACCATTTAGTCTTAACTTATTTGCAACTTTATCAATTTTACAAATTGAAGGTAATTTTACCAAAATTATGCTTTTTATAATTCAGCTCTATCATTTGAAGATCATACATATCTTTGGTTGGCACTGCATGCATGAAACACAACAATTCAACTGATGTCAGAAGGAGATATGTTTTGATAAGTGTCAATATTGTTTATATATGTGTCACTTCACGCTCCAGCTGCAATGACATGCTGTGAAACCCTTAAAGTTGATGGATAATAATATGACATCCTAATGAAAGGTTTACAAGTGGCATTATGGTGTTCCATTTTTCTGTTTACAATGTGAAATATTACGACTTTGGTTTTCTTTCTATATTTTAGAAATACTGACACACTGATCAGAAAGGCGTTATGGTATCTTACCACCAAATATACACACCCGTCATAAACCTCTGAAAAATACACAGTATTCCCAATACATTCCTTTTTGATTGTAATATGGGTGATGTAATTTCCGACTCTTTCTTAAGTTTACTTGGGTTCGAAATATGAATATTTCCTTAGGTGGGAAAACATTTGTAAATGTGCAAGTTTTCATGGCTTGAAAAACCTTGTGCATCATTCCGGATATCAAGGGTACGTATTTGAACACTTTTTATATGCTCATGTTACCAGTACTAAAACAAAATGGTCACAGAAAATCTTGGTTCATATTGTGTTATTCACATTGAGGTTTAATAGTTGTTTAGGCTATGCAATATGTTATTACTCTCTCCTGGTTTATTGGGAGTTCACTGACAACAACATTACAGTTTGCAACATGTTTCGCATCCATGCATTACACAGCGCAGTTCTTGATTCATAACTCATGCATTCAATCAAAAACAAAACATCTGTAAAAATACTTGTGATCGGAACCTGCTTAAAACTGCATTGCTCACAGGTACTTTCACACAGTGTTGTTTTACTTTTCAAAGTTCTTTTAGGTAAGCTTGTTTTCTAATGTATTGATTTAGTATTTCAAGCAACGCTGCAGGTTATCTGGATGTCTGGACGTATCAACGCATTAACACCTTGAACATATACTTCCCATCTTTCCTCTATTTCCACTACCCCATGGATAATTGGAGAAAATAATCATCCTGATTAAGGAATCGCACAAGCAATCGTACATACAATGTACTTGGATTAACCTTTCCACATTCCATAAAATATCAAGCAAATATTCAATATCATAAATACACAACGTTTCTAGGCTACTAAGAAGCAGCCTAGAAACGTTGTGTTGTAAATAGTAAAGAAGTTGTAAATCCATACCATACGTTGTTATGTTATCTTCCAACTTCTAAATGCCCATCAAGCATCTACATGTTGATCAGTTTACAGTGCAAACATTATGAAAATTTACCCATGAATAAATATAGTGATTACGATGTAGTTGTGTGGCATTTCACCAATCAGGACACACACACACACGCACGCACACACACACACACTGACGTAACCAGGAAAAACCGGGAGCTTATGGTACAAACAAAAAGTAGGTCTCTTCATTCGCTACTCACTGTGTTAGTGAGAAAATAATCAATTAATCCTGCTTAGGTGGATTTCATCTTGAATAGCCCCAGCCCATACAAATGGAACAAAGAAAATAATAAACAAACGCATGCACAAAACCCAATGCCATAAAAAGGCTACACAGCGTGCAAGTTTAATGTTGGATCTAACAACAGTTGTTTAATGTGGGAGAAATTCAGAAACATAGATATGGTCTTGAAAAAACAATAAGCATATCCGGAGCATGTTTGGGTCCATAATTACAGGATCCTGGCACGTTATACCAAGCGGAAGCCTCTGAAAATAGGAAATTTTGATAGCAATATATAACTCTGTATATACTGAATTAGCCCCAGTGAGTTCGGAGATTCAGAACTAGACTGGCTTCATTTTGGACTATTGCATTACAGAAGGGGCTGAGCCGAAAGTTTGGAGTATGAGACAGACTACTGGCATGTGTAAGGTCCCAGTGATACAGTGCGAATGTGGTTCTTACAAGGACGGAAACGCATTTAAAAACCTTAATCCTAGTAATATTAGCATACGTATTTCGGAAACTAAATATATAGATCTGGGCAAGCAGGAGATGTCCTTCATTTGAAACACACTCTGCTGATCACAGCTGGTGGCTTCGTTATATCTGTTGGAACAATGCAGTTGACTACAGCTGACTTGGTAATGTTCATCCAGATGAGGTCTGTCAATATGTTAGAGCTGACGTTGTACTGTCGACGTGCATCAGCTGATGAAGATAGTGATACACGTGAGCCAATTCCATGATGCGATAACTATTGTCAGTTGTCAGTTCTCTCTCTGCTTGAAGGACAACGTAGTCATGCGATATACTGAAATCGGGAATGGAACGACAGTTCGTCTTTTAGTATCCATCTAGACGAGGTCACTCAATACTGTCAATATGTATACACGATTCAAGGTTTTCCGCGCAAAATATAATTCTTTATGAACGTTACAGTAGAAGCAAGATGTTTATATGAATATTATCTAGGAATTTCTTTTGAGTTGTCCACAAAACTAGGCACTTAATGTTTTGTATTTAAAGCAGAACGTTTCTTTCGTAATATATCTTCATCAAATATTCCTCTGTTCCTCTGTGATAAGGTTGCAAATAAGTTAAGACTAAATCGTTTCCGTGGACCTTCTTCAACATATCTGTGCATGTAAAAACGCCAATGTACAGGTAGGTGTAACTGCAAGAGGTTGAACCTGTTGTGTGCTTCGGCATGTGGATGTGGACATAAAACATGTTCCCGTGATCTTGACAATGTTGACATTGACTAACATGTCAACTAGGAATACACTATGACTATTAAGAACAATAAATACTAATTGATATGAAGGTAATGTTGCTTGTGTTCTGATGACATGACTGTGTGTATATTTGGTGGTAAGATACCATAACGCCTTTCTGATCAGTGTGTCATATCTTTTTACAATGTATCAATGTGAATAACACAATATGAACCAAGATTTTCTGTGACCATTTTGTTTTAGTACTGGTAACATGAGCATATAAAAGTGTTCAAATACATACCTTTGATATCCGGAATGATGCACAAAGGTTTTTCAAGCCATGAAAACTTGCACATTTACAAATGTTTTCCCACCTAAGGAAATATTCATATTTCGAACCCAAGTAAACTTAGAAAAGAGTCGGAAATTACATCACCTATATTACAATCAAAAGGAATGTATTGGGAATACTGTGTATTTTTCAGAGGTTTATGACGGGTGTGTATATTTGGTGGTAAGATACCTTAACGCCTTTCTGATCAGTGTGTCATATCTTTTACAATGTATCAATTATTGTGTAAAAATATAGAAAGAAAACCAAAGTCGTAATATTTCACATTGTAAACAGAAAAATGGAACACCATAATGTCACTTGTAAACCTTTCATTAGGATTTCATATTATTATCCATCTGCTTTAAAGGTTTCACAGCATGTCAGTGCAATACTGACACTTATCAAAACATATCTCCTTCTGACATCAGCTGAATTGTTGTTTCTGCTACAATGTCAATAAACGCAAATTTGTATGATAGTTCAACAGTGTCTTTGACATATTTAGTATTGTTGATACTTTGTAAAGCATGGAGCTGAAATTATCTTATGTTTTGCTGATCTAAATACAAAGTACCAACCTTTATTTCCTTGTAATGGTTTTTCATGAATACAATGCCAGCCAAAGGTATATATGATCTTCAAATGATATAGCTGAATCAGAAACACATCATTTTGGAAAAATTACCTTTTAATTTGTAAAGTTCAACTCACATTTTCTCATCAAATGCCCTTTCTATTAAAACTGACTTTTGACCTTACCAAAATATTTTTGCGATGAGCATATATGTCATATTATTGTCCACAATTTAAATCATGGTCTGAGCATTCCAAAACAATTTTTGTTATGAAAATCGGTCAAACCAAACAAGAGTTATTAAATTAAACCATCCAGTTATCGGTTAAAATATTGCCATAACTGACATGACATGTTGCACCTTAAAAGGGCCCCTACACGGTAGTCACGCACGGTAGCTGATGACAACCGGCTTTTAATCAAAGCCAAATCATTCCTGATTGTGAAAAATCACATTCCATTCGGTAGCCAGAACTGCACCACATTTTCACCATTTGGGGGTCTGGCTTCTACCATGGGTTTTATTCCCACATGGGTACAATTCACGAAGCTTCTGCCGTGATGAATATTGCCATGGGTGGTGGGTAGCCTTGTATTCCCTCGTCGACCCGTGGACCTGGGTTTTACCCCTCATGTGTACAATTCGAAGCCCATTTCTGGCGTTCCCTGTCGTGATATTGCTGGAATATTGCAAAAGCGGCGTAAAACAAAAGTCACTCACTCACTCAATCCACAGGGCCGTGCGGTAGCCTACAACAATTGGGAATATATTTCATTTCATCGAGTTTCCTAGACTAACGCTTAGTTTCTGAATATATATAATTTTGATAGTAACAAACAAGCCCTGTGGTTCAGGGACTGTGAGACAGATTATGGGTTTCCATTCAATTATATTAATGTGCAATATAGCGTCATCGGCGAGTTGATGCATATGAGGTTAGTGGCTATTCTGATGCAACATCACGAACAAATTCGAGGTACAACTTCAAAGACGACTCACGGGATCGGGATTATTTGTTGTTGAACGCCACACTCGGCAATATTCCAGCTATATGCGGCGGTCTGTAAATAATCGAGTTTGGACCAGAGAATCCAGTGATCAACATCATGAGCATCGTTCTACGCAATTAGGCCACCCGATCCCGTTAAACGTCTATTACGACAAGCATGGGTTGCTGAAGACCAATTCTAACCCGAGTGTTGAGATATTTGATATCAGAAGACACGAGGGTGAGATTCTATTTATCATCAAAAATCACCATTAGTTTTCAATGAAACATGTACATCTCCAAACAAGGTACTGCCATCAGACTTGCAGTGCAGCGATGTCATAGCATTGTGACGTCATCAATTTCATGACGTCATAGCATTGTCAGGGCTTTGTACAAAATCCACTGTCAAAACGATATCTCCAAGGAGATATTGTTTGATCTCACACAAGCAATATCTCCCGTGGAACACAGTTTTGGATGATAAATTCAGTTATTTTACAGACCGAGGTTATATTACTTTGTGCGTAGTTAAACGACGAACGAATATATTGGTGTTATTTCAATTTAAAAATTTTGATGTCCAATTTGACATGTCTTTTTATGCAAATATACTTTTCCCGACTGGTACAATATCATGTGTTGTCAGATTTACAGAAATGTTTATGATCTCTGCAGTTTATGAATAAATAGAGATTTGTCCCAAAGCGTAGATGTCGTATTGTATTTACAACACGAGAGACTGACAATAATATTACATTGTATTTCCCGAGTGAGAGCGAGTGAAATTTCATTTTTCTAGCACGAGTGTTGTAAATACAATATGACATCTACGCGAGTGTGTTAATTTCAATATTAGGCCTACTCTTCAGAAGGCAATGATTACGATAAACTGTGTTTTGCCGCAGTTTCAATGTTGAAGTTGATCTAAATATAGCCTAGAAGCGTATGAAAACAACTACGGCAAAGGTCAATATCGCTGCCCGCATTCCGATGTCACGTGATTGTCTCAACTTTCCCATGAAATGGCCTCTTGGGTATATTACACGTGTGCTAAGTATCGAAAATATGTGATCATTTATTTTAACACATGTGGATAATAAAATCAGTTTAAATACAATTGTACAGTTTTTTGTTTGCATTATAGTGTATTATGTTGAACGCCAATTCACCAACAGCCAGAAGCGTGTCATGTCAGTTAAAGAAAAGGAGAATATAGTGTCCCGTTTTAATGGGCGTGTCAGTCTGTGCAATTTCTTCAGGGGGAAGGTACAATGTGTGAAGCCCATTTATGGCATCCCCCTGCCGTGATATTGCTTGAATGTTACTATAAGCAGCGTAAAACTAAACTCACTCACTCGGTATCAACAGTCAATCTGACAATCCTGTCCAAGAGTCAAGTCCAAAATAATACAAAGAATTGTCTGTTTATCCGTGAAGGCCAGTCTTGTAATGGTGCCACGTGACACATGTACATTACATGTCTAACCAGCACCCCAGCCAGTTGGAATTAGGAATGTACTAAATACATTAAGATAAAACAGGTAAAAATAACGTGACTAGACCAATGGCTTTTATTCTAGCGAGTAAGCCATACATGACTTGCGATTTATTATTAATGGAAATTCTCCAATGTTTGGTTGGGAGATGGGGCATGTGTTAAGTTTTAATGTGAGGTAGTTGTATCAGGACGTGAAGTGACATCTGGATTATATTCAGCGTTAGGCACGGATACTTGGTTGAGGTAATCTATAACCTCGACATGCCGGTAGGGCATCGTGTGTTGTTGCTGTTGCAGCTGTTCACAGCGCGACAATGTGGTAACTCAATAAAACAACAAACGTCAACGTCCTACCAACGACCTCCATTGTCACTTCCCGTTAGTCTATTATGTGTCTATGCATTTTGCAACAGCCTGCTTGGTGGCCTTTCTGAATAAATGTAAGGTCTATCTAACTAGGGCCGGGTCACTGTGAATGCATGAGGAGAGATACCCTTTGTTTGACGAAATACAAAAGATATCAGGGCTATTTTGCCAGGGATAAGGTGCAAGAGGATATATTTGCGGTAAGTATCAGCGTCACATTTTACTCGAAGTACCAATACTAATGCTTCACATATTTTGTTTCCAATCAAACCTCAACGTAAATCGACCTTATCAAGGACAGGCACTGATGTTGTCATGTAAGGTATTTTTTTCTATAACGATAAATAAAGCTTGTGTAAAACTTATCTTCGTCGCCAACCACGTAGTTACGTAACGTGTGTACACGTGAAGGTCCGGGTTAGAATGTACCTTCAGTAACCTTCACTAACATGAGCGCTATGCAGCACCTCCATAGGGCCGCAATGGAGGAAATCCTTTGTCGCACTTTCGCGCACTCGTTACGATTATTGCGCACGAAAAGCTTATATGAATTACTTTCCTTGTACTTATACCTTTATTGACTTTAAAAAGCCTTTGATTTGTAAACAGAAATAAGCTTTACACGTACTTCTCACCAAAGGTGGCCATGGTAAAATGTTCAAGTTGCTGATAGATATATGTATCATAAGGTATCAGCTTGTGTTAAAGTTGATGAAAATTGTGGTCGAAGTTAATATTGTAAGTAGTATTATAGTTGGAAATAAGAGATTTGAAATCTTATGTATCCATCAATAATATCCACAAAACTGGATGTTCTTTAACAAGTGATACATCTTTCAGGTATTGGTGTACATTATCTTGGGTAATATTTCACTCCAGACACAAGAAATGCCAAATGGGAACCTTTGTCGGGTAAAATCCATCAAGTGAATGATGATAAATAACACGTGGCAAGACATGTTACATGCTTAGCCCCGCTCTGTTTATATACTTTTATCAACGAACTTGTGGATGAAATGAATAATTGTAGATTAAGAGGAATATGTGTCAAAGATGGTTTAAATGATATTTTATTACTGCCTTTGCAGATGATGTTACCTTACTTGATGACACTGTTATTGGTTTACAATGGGGTTTAGAAGTCAATCTTGACAAATCTTGTATAGTAGTATTTAGAAAAGTGAGTGGATATCTTAGGAAATCAGAAAAATTGTTCTATAATGGAAACCAAAATCAGAATGTTGCATCACACTATAAATATCTAGGTGTTGTTTTTACCACAAAATTTATATGGTCGAAGACATGTGAAACACTAAGTCTTCAGGCCAAAAAGGCCTCGTTCCCTATATTTAAAATAATTAAAGATTTTCAACATATATCTTTGAAAGTTGCTTTAGCAATATTTGATAGTAAGATATCCCAAATGTTATTGTACGGTAGTGAAATCTGGGGGCATTAATATCGTCCTCACATTGAAAAAATCCAATGTTTCTTTTTCAAACGTTTTCTGTGTGTTAATACAAATGTTTCTTCCAATGCGTTAACTATACTAGGCACATAAAGAAACTGTGCATACAAATATTTAAAATCTGAATTTATCAAACCTGTGTAGACACATAAGGATTTAAACTCAGAGATTAGTGACATGTATCTAACATGCATGCACGCGCCACGTTCCGTGACGTCACTGGGTTCGTCCTTGAGACGTGCAATACGTTCTTGCACGTGCATTCCGGGAAAAAGAAACAGAGCAAATGAATGCCGCACAATACTATCACTTTGGAAAGCTCAACCCCTGCCCTTGCGATCGTTCAAAAAGTTAAACGGCTATTGAAACGCATAGCATGCCAAGGCTCACGTCTGCACATCGTCATGAGGCCATTGGGATGGTCCGTGGGGGAATGTCTCAACGACAAGTGGCTGCAAATTTCCACTGCCACCGGAACACCATTTCTGCACTGGTGAGACGCTACCAGAACACATATGACGTCATCGATCGGCCACGTTCTGGACGTCCACGTGTAACAACGCCAAGACAGGACAGATGGATAAGGGTGACCCATCTTCGCCACAGGTTTCAGACTGCAGTAATGACTGCCCGAACCATCCCAGGACTTCGCCGTATCCACCCCAACACAGTTCGACAACGTTTACGTCATCACGGGATCAGACCACGACGTCCCGCCATACGGCCTATCCTGACACAACGTCATCGACAAGCTCGCCGAATGTGGTGCCGAAATCATGTCCGCAGACCCTTGTTTTGGTGGAGAAATATTGTTTGTATAGATGAGTCCAGGTTTAACATTTCCCATAGTGATGGACGTCAACGTGCCTATAGACGCGTGGGAGAACGTTATGCACAGGCCTGTGTCTTGGAGAGGAATCGCTTTGGTGGTGGTTCCGTGATGATTTGGGGTGGAATAACAGCACGCCAAAGAACTCCTTTGGTGATTGTTCAGGGCAACTTAACTGGTGTGGGCTACAGGGGATCAGATTCTTCGACCTGTGGCAATTCCTTTTCTGCAACGTCATGGCCCTGGGTTAACATTCCAACAGGAAAATGCCCGCCCTTATACGGCAAGGGTTGCTATGGATTTCTTTGCAACACCACAACGTTGACTTACTGCCTTGGCCTGCAAATTCACCGGATCTCTCCCCGATAGAGCATGTTTGGGACGAGATGGATCGACGTCTACGCTGTCTTGCTCATCCGCCAGATAACGTCCTTGACCTTGCAACAGAACTTGAGAGAATCTGGCGTGACATTCCACAAACCTTCCTTGCACGTTTGATAGGCTCTATGCGTCGTCAATGCACTGCTGTTCTCAAATGCCGATGGTGGACATACCCGTTATTGAGCTGGTGACATGGTCGTTTGACCCTGCCCCGCTTGTGGATTCGTGACGCCAATGTGATTGACTTTTCAATTGAAAATCTCCTGACTTGTTATGGTCTCATGATCCCTCCATTAAAGTTTTATGTACCTTTGACATTGTTATCGTACTTATCAACCGGGATAATATTTTGACAATGCACATTTTCTTTATGTGGCTAGTATATTACGACAGATATATCAAATATTTGTGCAGAATATTACATATGGACGATAATCGACATCCTAAATCATGTTATGAAATGTTAAAGCTGCTTTATTATTGAAATTCAAAATTGGCATTCTAGGCTAACATCATGATCTTTTCTAAAAAGACTATGGAGGAATGAAGTCCGCCCTGGAACCTGAAAAATATATATAGGGAACTTTGTCATAACTAGGACCTGATACGCATTTATGCAAATTCTGCTGTTTAAGCCATAAGTTAAATGTTCAACAACAACGTTATAATAACAATATAAATTCCAATGTATTGATGTGTGACAAATGTGATTTTAATGTTACACAGGATGAATTTCATTCTTTACTTGTATGTCCATTCTATTCTGTACACAGAGAACTGTATTTACCTTGTTATTATCATACGTTTCCATCAAGATTAAAAATTTATTTTTTACCTTGAATGTTATCTTTTATTTAGTTAAGAGCCAAAATCAGGTTTCAATCGACTTGCAGAAATAACAATAAAGAAGGGCCCGTGGCATTAAGTGGGTCAGCTGATACAGTCTAGGGAAAGAATTGATCAAACAGCATCTGTTTTTCTCTGTTGCCTCAGAGGTGTTCATCCTGGAAAACATCAGTGGAGTATTACTATCCAAACTGATCAAGGGTAGTATTATCTTATGACTGCCAGTTATGAGAAAAATGTATCATTATCAGATTTAAGTTACTGTTGTGGAGAAAGACATGTCACATAAAGAACATATTCATTGGGGTAAGTCAAAGGTAGAAAACATTATTCTTAACAAATGTTTCAACTATGGCGAAGCATAATTTAAATATGGTGACATTTGTTTTCTTCTTTGAGTGGCATTTAGAAGTTGGTGTGATGAACAACGAGGAGGGTTCTATGGATATACAACTTCTTTAATATAATATGAGCGAAATTTCGGTGTAGCTACTAACACCGTTATCAAGCAAGTAACTCTCCTCGTTAACTTTTTTTCTATAGGGAGAAATGTCTCATACAAATAAGTGTCTTCAACAACTTGACAACAAGTACACCAGACATTATTCAGACAAATACCAAAAGTAAAACAAATATTAACCTGTATCATGTGTATTCTGGAATCAGCTGGGCCTCTTCTTTGTGGACAACAGGCACCTGTAGGGAGATGTAATATGATGCATTAAAGGGAAAAGTCAATTGTGTATTAGCATTCTTGGTAAACTTTAATTCAACAATGAAGGGAGCAAAGGTGTTAAATCATAGTGAAACATAAACAACTTGGCAAACATGTATATAATGATGCTAACTTGTTTTTAAAAGCAAGAAGCAAATGAAAGTTACCCCACAGGTTCTCATGAAAATTTACTTGTGAAATGCCAATTACATTGAAAGTAATAAACTGGTTTCTGTGCCTACTCTACCTACCTGTCACCAGGAGATATAAGCATATGTGAAAATATCACATACATTAGAATTTTAAGTACATTACTCAATGTAACTCAGTGTCAAACTGACAACTGTGTTTAAGATGCATGACCAGATGCTGTATGGGAGAAGACAAGCAGGTAAAATCAACAGGCCATATCAAGTGATGAATGCTTTGCTAAAATATAAGTGAAATATAGTTGAAAATAGATCCAATAGATTAACCTGAAACTAGAATCCAATAGCTGTGTTTAAGTACGGTGGAAACTTTTGAATTAATGTTAACAATGAATAAAGGCTAACTACTACAGGAACTGTTTTATAGCTAATCTTCACTGGGGTGCCGATTTCACAAGATAACATCAGTGGAATTCTACAGATGGTGACGCCTTTGGGCTGCACCCTTTGTAAAGCAAAATGATTATGTACTGTAAGTTTTGATGATTACTACAGCGAGAACCCTTTATGTACAGCGTGTGTCCCTCTTGAAGCAACATATTCTTTTCCCTGATTCGATTCAAAACCCCTGCTCGTCATTTTGGCTGGTATGCACGTTAATTAAGGAGAATTACAATAACAAACGTTTTTTCAAACTTTCAAAGTTACAAAATACGTGTTACTTACCATAATTAGTTACAGTAATGAAATCGCTCTGGCAGAAGTGGAAATGGCACACAACACTCAGAGTGAGACCAGCGAGAGCTGACGGCTACCCTCGTCGTGCTTTGGATTGATCCGTCGCTACTTCGAATGACAGTCAACCACCATTTCACCATTTCGACACGTCGAGAGCATCCCGAGGCACATCAGCACGTCTCAAACATTGCAATTGCTGCACATTTGAATTCGACCGTGCAACAAACTTTGAACGCAATGATTATACCGGAAGTACACTTAGGACCGTAGTGATTGGCGCAATCTATTGGCAAAAGCGGTAAAGGGAGCTAACTGAAGAATGTTCCCCATTGCAGTGTATTCGCGCACATATCCACGCAGTAGTGTATGCTCAGGGCGCTGGTATTTTTCCCTCGGTCATTGGATGTCAATCTCAACGGCACATCTTATTATCAATCTCAGCCCCTTGGGATCATCATACAACTCTTGCAGCCACAGGGCGCACCTAGTTATTGTGGCTTTCCCCATCCTTACGACGTACCCGTTCACAGCTGGGTGGATTTGGACACATGGTCACAGGACTTTGTCAAAGTTTACTGCACGTTGCTGTACCCGCAACTAGGTGTTTGCACGTATTCATGTGGCCACCATCTGGTCATATACCAACGGATTCGTGGGTTCTTTTAAGTGCACAGGTTTGTGTACTGTACACTAGGGCTTGTGACAACACTGAAAGAGGCTGCACACAAAGTTTACTTCAAGGTTTTTACACCCGGTCACAGGTGGACTCGATCCCGACACCACATGTTCGCTGGCCTGGCGCCTTAGCCAGCTCGCCCACCACACCCCCATACATGAAGGTACGATAAATGATTTATATATAATAAAGGCATAAAAGTGGGATCGATGTGGAATGAGCGTAGCTTTCGTAGGATGTGGAGGCGAGCATTGTTGTAGACTGCATTGGTATTTTGAGTGAAAATCAGTTTGCTATGAATTCTAGTCTCCGCGTACTTGTACTCCTCGACAACATCAACTGCTTGACCGTTGATGATGTAGTAGTAGACATGGTTACAGCTTCATCTTAAGTCCTAGGGTGAGTCTGCGTCCCCGCCGTGATGTTGCTGGAATATTGCTAAAAGCGGCGTAAAACCATACTCACTCACTCACTCCTAGGGTGAGAGAAGGCGATATGTTGCTTCATGTTAAAGTCCCAGTCGATCACATGAACTTACATGGACGTGTATGGAATATCTGGATTTGCCAGATGTGCTAACCTCCTAAGTCGATATCCATAATCAGTGACCGACTCATCCCTACCTTGATTACGATCTCTGAACTCGCCTCAGTAAGCTAAACACCGTTCCCTGAAGTTAAACCTTTGTGTCAGAACGTTCTTAACGGCAAAATAACTATTGAGCTGACCCATAGTTAAGCTACTGAGAAACCTCTGGGCATCACCTCTGAGACATATTGTCAATTGTTGAGCTTTCTCATTATCAGACCACCCATTCCAATTAGCGACCTGTTCAAAGTGCGCCACATAATCCTGCCAGTCACAAGATTTCCCATCAAAACAACCAGGTCTATCTCCCCTTCGTGAGACTCGAGGTGACCCATTAGCAAGCATAGTTTCAGCTGGATCGCTATGATAAATCTCACTTGCAGCCGATCCTAAATCTAAAGCCTGTGGTAGAAGTGGCCTTGGGTCCAAACCCAGACTAGATGACGGGCTACCCATCACGTCCTGGTTAAGGCTTCAACAATGCCGACTTGGTAAATTGAAACGAACGGACCTACTATCTATCCTTCCACTATCAAACGCTGCACTAAATTCCAAACCTCCCAACCTTCATTCACTGGAAGAACATTACATGTGGACGTAACAAACTGCTTTGGACGTGTAGAGGACATTTACATGCGTCTGATTCAAATTACCCGTATAACCAGGCTGCTCACTGGATGAGAAACCAGCGTTTGGTAGTGAAAACACGTCAAACTGATCTATGTTGAAACTACACAAATAAATAGCCAACTAATCTACCTTTATTGAAAACCTCTCAGTAGCTACACTCAATCAATTAACTTACATTGTTTACTAATTGCTATCCTTGCTAATTAAATTTACTAATTAATTTATTTCCTAACTTTAATGACAGGGGGACAAGTGAATAGTAACAAATTACGCACATTTCGTCTATTTAAGCAATATCTTTGTACAGAGAGCTACGTCCGCACTATTTTAGACAGATCACAACGTAGTACATATATTTGCAAAATTTCGTTTTGGTACATTACCTTTACAGGTTGAACTTGGCGGATTTGAACGACCTGTGACCACCCTTGGAAGAACGCATTTGCAGTAAAAACCCAGTATTGAAGTCGTTGACGAAATTCACTCTCATTATGCTATAGTTATATTCGCCAGATTTGACTTATGGAACGCTGCCACGGCAGTATACCCCCATTTACCCAGTAATACTCTTAGTTGACGGTCACTCTCATTATGCAAGATATAATCAGTTTATCAAACAAGTAGCCTTTACACCTTGTTGTCCTCCTTTCAATTCACAAATTAATCAATTTCACTATTTAACCTCCCCTTTTGTCCCTCCTTTTTTTTATCACTATTTTTAATAGTTGTTAGTAATTTATTATTTAATTTTAACTTTTGTCTCTAAATGTAATATAGTGTCTCATAGGCCGTTTTGGCCGGATGTTGTACTCAATTTTATGTCTATATTATATTATGCCTTTTTATGATGTACAACTTGTGACACTTTAATAAACAAGTTTGAGACACTCGATCACGTGTTCTGGTCTTGCAGTAAAGTCAACCATATCTGGCAAAAACTTGAAATCTGGCTAAATCATAAAGCTCTTGTCAATATCAAAGTATCAAGAAAATAGGTATTGCTCGGTTTCCCAGACAAAAAACAATGACCCTCTCAATATTAGTTATTATCTTTAAAACCTAATTTTTGAAGCAGATTAAAAAACAGTGTGCCACCTTTCCATGTTTTCCAGAATGAAATTAGACATTATTATAATATGATAACAAAGTGCTCTTCTTTAATGGAGTGTAATATCAGCGCCTTTAAGTTCTGGTCTCCATGTCATGAACTGTTCACATGATTTGTACATCATATGCTTGTATTGTATTGTAACCTGAATGTCCTTTGATGAGTTTTCGTAATAGACTGTAAAACATCTTTAAAACAATAAAATTATTTTAAAAAAAGTTTCTTCTTTCGTCTTCTACTTCTTCTTTAATGAAATCCCACCCGGTCACGGCACCAAATCTGTGGTTCTGAGCAAACCGCCATCGCCCATCGACAGCTGGGTTCAGCTAATTGGTGATGTTGGAGCAGCATGTTAAATCAACCTTTTTGACTTTGCGTTGTGTACTTTTATTTTATATACTATTCATACTTTGCTGAGGATCAGATAATTGATTCAGCAGAAAACTATGATGTGGGGTCTAATTTGGTTTAAATATCTAAGCTTATTGTAAGCATGGATCCTAGGTTTCAGTATGCCACTGCATCTTGTGGATCACATACCTGCTATTGACAGGTGTTGTGTGCTTGTCCAATGACTCGTTGCATGATTTGCAAAATAGTTGATTGGTGCCATGAAAACCGTTTTTATGATTACTCATGTATCAAGTGCATATGGTTAGCTTAAAGTGTCTGTTTGCCTAAAGAAGAGTTGCCATTTTTATATTTATCCAGTTTTAAATGAATACAATTTCAAATAATACATCAATGTTTGAGTAAAGTTGGGAAATGTTTTGTGATCCTTAGCAAAGTGTGAGTAGTATAATGTCTTGTGACCAGTTCATCAATCGGGCATAAAGCTTATTAGGAAATAACAGAGACAAACTGAACAGTAATAATTATTTATTACAAAAAGTGGTAGAAACATAGAAGCAAAAAATCAACAATTTATAATTGCCACAGTATTCTCGCTCACATTCCCGTTTAGCCCTTCAGGTACACGAGTCCCTTACACTTCTCTTATAAACCTAACCCTATTTTGGTCCATTATTGAAGAGGAATCTTAAAACCTTGGAATAACCCTCAAATTGGAGGTTTTACCTGTTGTAAAACCCTCGGGGTGTTTCCGTCCCTTTAAGGGTTTTTTATACACAGAAGACCTCGGAGGCGTGTTTAAATTTCCTCCTTCACTTGAAAACCAAATAAACTGAACCTTTCTAAACTGAACATTACCCAGAACTACAGTCTAAATCCTATTTCGTTTCCAAAACTCATTTCCCCCAACCCAACCCAACCTAACGCTAGAATAAGAAACTATAACATTCCTTTATAGTGCCCAACACCCTGCTTTATAACGAATGATCCTGCAACAGGACCTCGGGACATCAGTTCTACTTGGAGATGTTGTTCGAATGACCGAGCGCAAGACAACTGAATCCAAAAAGCCAGGTCACTTGTATAGCGCTCTTGGACGACCTTTGACATGGGTTAAAGTTGTTCATCAACTGACGACGGACGTCTCCGCCAATCAGCGCTTTAAGAAATTGTATTCTTCAATATATTACTAACCCAAACAAAATATCAAATAACTATGTCTGGCTCAGTCATATAAAACATATTCTGTAAGTGCGGATTGCCCGATGTTTTGACAACCCTCATCTATACTCAACTCCATGGATCAGTTCCAATGTTGAATCAATTTCAAAAGATAAAGTTTGGACGAGCAATATGAAAATTCTTCTAAAGGAATATATTATAAAGTTTTGAAGCGCGCTAAAAAATCAACAATACCTACTTCTCTCAGGTGATATTTCTTAACCGATCCTTAAATTTAGAACATACAACCACAACTTCTCAAGAACACAGATATTGTAACACTACAGTAGCGTGTCGGGAGTAAAGACTCGATAAAACTGTTGACATACTCATCACTCTTTCTGTCACAAATTCGCATGTGTGTGTGCGTTTTGGAAGGGTTTTGCGGGATTTTGTTTTGTTTTGTATTTTGTTCATGTTTTGTTTTGTTTTTGTTTGTTTGGTCTATTGTTTTCGTTTTTCTGTTTTTTTCTGTTTTTTGTCCTGCTTGTTTTGTTTTGTTGTTATTTTTGGGGTTGTTTTTTGGGGAGGGGGTGTTTTTGTTGTTGGGGAGTTGTAAAGCGAGTCATCTGTTTTCGTTCAACATCTGTTTTCGGTCGGCCGTTTGCGTGTTCATTTCTCGCGGTTATTAGCGAGATTTTACGTCACCAGACATGTTATTTTAGCAGGAGGTCGACTGCTTCAGCTCTGACTAACAAAATGCTTCGTGTGAAATTTAGTAAGGTACATGATTGCAAACACACGTAAATGTTACGTTTTGGAACCGAGTTTACAAATGCATAAATTTTCATGTAATCAAAATGCTATATCTAAAATATCGTCAGCTCCACCTTTTCAGTATAGCGTCGTCTGCTTGTTTATAGTATGACGTATTATTATCCCATGACATATCAATGGCGCTGCCGTCGTAAAAGAATATATGGAAACTGGATAGGGTCATCTCTTATTACGATTTTCCAAAATACTCATTTAATTTTCGAAACTGCAATTAATATATTTCTGTGTCATGTGTGCCCAGTGTACTCATCCTGCATGCTGTCATTGGGTTCACCTACAGCTGTGCACCCCGTATGTGTAGTGAGATCTTCTGATGAGTTTTGGTGTCCTTGTCAGCGCGAACCGGAGGAGTGAAACATGCCTGACATGTGATGTAACTAGCGAAGTCTTATCATGATTAACTTTCACATGAAATTATTACGACCATAGTTTCTAATAATTATTATTGGAACTATTACAAATATTCTTTTGGACTGGATGTTTATTAACTTTATATTATAAAATATCAGCATAGCACGAATACTACTATTAGATTCGTGTTTTACGGAGAACCAATGAAGTGAACGAAAACAGATGACGTCACTTCCGCATTCAGGATCTTTGCGTAGCGAACTACGAGGCCTGCTGTGCGGGTGGAAAACGAGGTTAATCCGTCAGATATTTGAATATCATAAATAAATAACAAACAAACGAGGTAGGTTTGTTTATTATAGATTTATTTATGCACTTAGTGTTACGTTGGTCGACAATCCTTACATGACCGAAACCGAATACACAAGGATACAATATTATTAATGACTCCAGCGCATAAGCTGTTCTGGACATTAAGGTGTTCATCTGATGATTTAGCTTACAGACTTTATATATTATGTACTAAGACATAACTCGTAAACTTGTACACATCAAGACAGCTGTGTGCCCCTAGTTGGTCGCCCTGTTGCGACAAAGCTTGGTTACTGAAGACCAATTCTAACCCGGATCTTCACGGGTCATAACAAAATGGAGATGTAATACCCGGGGACTGTTTTTCTACGGAACTAATGCATATACGCTATTTGGAACTTCTATTCATTCACTCGACCTGTTTGTTGTTTCAGGAGCCGTTAGATTTCGTAGATACAACAATACCAGGGGTAACCCAGTATTATGATACACTTCCCGCTGATTGGGTAATCCACTGGTTCTGTATGGCCAAACCTCTCACTGCACGTGGACCTACCGACTGACGAGGAGCCTGTCTTAGACCGACGGCGTTACAGACAAGACGCAGCTGCATAGAAGCTATATAGCTTGATACCACAGTGAAAGAAATACAATACGATTTGGATATCACTACTTACATATCACTGTTTACAAAGAGAGATTATACAGCGTGATATATCTGCTATGTCAAAGAAAAGGTTTATTGCTTGGATGTCATGACTTTCGCAAAGAACGGATATATAACGTGATATATATTCTTTCACAAAGGAGGACATTGCTTGGATATCACTGCTTTCACAAAGAGTTGTATGTAACCTTGATATCGTTACTTTCACAAAGGAAGGATATATGTCGTGAAATCTGTGGTTTCACAAAGGCAAAATATATAGTGTGATATCTGCGTTTTCCCTATGATGGGATAATATTGCGGGATAGCCTTCGTTTCACTAAGGTAGGATATATTGCATGGATATATATTGGATTATGTGCCTTCATCATCACTTTGACGGACCTTTTGTATACAAATAGTTTAATATTAATCTATTAGAAAGACAACCTGAGTAGTGTATCTTCACAGCAGGGAATTGATGTGGACAGAGAATACCAGTCTGTAGATTTCCGAGAAGTTGTGGAAATCATTTTCTGGAGAAAAGTGATAAAGGCATTACTGGATCAAGATGAGGGATGACAATTACCTGCAGCCGAACCAACGCATTGCTCTGTCTTGCTGTCCTGGCATCATTCTTGACAATCCTGTATTTTAACTTGTCTCACACCAACAGGCAAGCTGTCAGCAGAACGTCAATGGTCTCCCAAGTGCCGATAGGGTTGTTGCTGTTGCTGCTGCTGCAGTCGGTGACAAGAAACCAGCTGACAAACCCGCACCTTCTGGGAAAAGTGACTTCCTGTTGAAGTCCGAACTCGTCGGTGCCACGGTGTTCACGAGGTCAGCCACAGACTGGTCACGTGACGATGGTACGTGCGATGGGGACGAGCATTACGTGAAGACCGTGCTTCATTCTCCAGCGGGGACCTGCCGATCTTTGTCCACCCAAAGAAGATGGATATGATTGTGTCGAGGTATGTCATTGAAGGGAGCATGTGGGAGCACGACCAAGTCAGGAGATTCCACGACATTGTAAAACAAGATGACGACCTGCAGTTTGTGGATATAGGCGGTAATATTGGCGTTTATGGATTAACGATGGCCAAGCTTGGACGGACGGTGTTGTTTGTGGAGCCCTTATTAATAAATGTACAGAAACTGTGCAACTCAGTACGCGCTGGGAAGTACCCGGATGTTTATGTAATTCATAACGCTTTGTCGTCGACCAGGTTCAAGGTCGGCTTCAGAACGTACGAGGGAAACGTCGGCGCGACAAATGTGAAAAACGCAACGTCATCAGGCGAGACAGCTCAGGCCGTGCTACTCAACGACTTGCTAGAAGTCTTCAAACTGAAGAAAGTCGCCATCAAACTCGACGTCGAGGCTCATGAAGCAAAGGTATTACTCGGAGGAGATAACTTTTTCAAATCGGTCGACGTGAGATATGTTCAGCTGGAATGGGGACGTCACAGGAAATCCCCGTCTGGAAGGGAGATAGTCGACTTCTTGACCAGATATTTCATGAAGCCTTATCACCCAGCTACTGATCAGCTTCTGGACACGAACGGTTATAGAACTTGGCCCGTAGATGTTTTCTGGAAGAAGACAACGCGATAATTCAGGGACTGACCATTAGATGAGTGTTGCATGTGAATTAAAGTAATAAGTATTTTGAATTATATCACTATAGAAATTAACCATTTTGTGCCAGTGAACCAGTTACGTGTTAGTGATCCGTTGGTGGGGTGGGGTTGTTTTTTATCTGAGGGAGACAATCTGAGTCAGCGGACGTCAGTATCTAGGGAATGAGTGAGTGAGGATGGTATTACGGCGCCTTCAGCAATGTTCCAGCAATATCACGGCGGAGGACACCAGGAATGGGCTTTACACATTGTACCCTGAGGGGAATCGAACCCGGGCCTTCGGCGTGACGAGCGAACACTTTAACCACTATGCTACCCCACCGCCCTCTAGGGAATGAATGATGTTCCCTCACTGAGGTGGAATGTAGTTCATTCAAATGTAATTCTTCAGAAAAAGAAAAAACTATGAATGAAACAATCTCATTAAAGGCAAGATGTTTTACCCCGATACGCTCTACGTAAAGATCTGAAACATCTGCTAATCAGTGTAGAAGCTGATATTTTCGGGAATGTACAATCTTAAGAGACCCATGTTTGTGGATAGAAAATAGTTCCAGCTATATGGCGGCGGTCTGCACATAATCGAGTCTGGACCAGACAATCCAGTGATCAACAGCATGATCATCGATCTACACAATTGGGACCGATAACATGTTTCAACCAAGTCAGCGAGCCTGACCGTCCGTTAGTCGCCTCTTACCACAAGCATGAGTTACTGAAGATCAGTTCTAACCTTGATATTCATAGGTTCATAGAATAGATATATCAACACACAATCTACAACGGATAACTATAGAAATGTATTTGTGCCACAGTAAAAGATGTGTTTTGTACCTGGATCTTCACGGGTCATTCTACTAGGAAGAGATGTACATTTTCACAAGCATTGTCGCAGTAATAAGAAGCAGAATCTTTCATCTGGAAACGACATAGATCACAGTTTAGTTGACTAATCATATATCTCAACTTTGTGTGTACAATATTAAATTTTCTAATTCCAAACGAGTTATATGATGGAGCTACTGGGTTGAAGCTTTGTAATGAAACCCGATTTCTTTCGGTATCTAAAATATTATTCATTAATCTTATATGTGGTTCATAAATGTATGTCTTTCAAGTAAAACGGACCAACCTTTCAAATGTTTAGTGTATTTTGTAATATGATGACATTTTGAATGGCATGGACACTCCAGTGGTCAACAGTATGAGCACTCCATTCTCACATTTCGTCTTATATCGCTTAGTATCGCTTCACTGTTGTATTCATGCTCAGTGAAGCAGTCATAAAACCACACTTGTGTAGCGCCCTTGCAAAATGTTATAATTTACATCGGCAGTATTTCGGCCAAATTGTCAGGCGCATTCACTTGGCTGATGCATGTGGTCGTATCCCCGTTAGTAACATCAATGGGCAAAAATAATCCATTACGTCACCAGACAGTACAGACATCATGTCTGTACTCTCTGACGTAATGGATTATGTTTGTCACTACACAAGGTTTCGAACGAGAAACTGAATCGGTCTCGGTTTAGCCTGCTTATATTGTTCATGTTATTTGACGGTATATGTTGACGATGTCAGTAAGACATTCTAAGCTTGATAGAGACTCCTACTTGGAAACGCTTTGGGATGTAAATACTCAGCGATGGCCATATCATCCGACGTAGATTAGTATGTTCATGTTTACAAACACACGATGACATGCGTATTTAATATAATAAGGAAATCGTGAATTTGACACACCAGGAAGGACATATATATTATGTTGGACGGCGGTGATGTCAGCCTTGTCACAACCAGTCACAGGCTAAACGTGAAGGTATGTAAAGAGCATTCCCTTATGTGTGTTTTGAGCATAGATGCTGACTTTAACTGCATGATCAGATCACGTCTTCAGGTGTCTCGACCACGCGTTACTTGAGTGAGAGAATTTAGGTTTACGCCGCTTTAGCAATACTCCAACGAAATCATGGGTGGAATCGAACTAGGGTCTGTGTGACGAGCGAACGCTTTAACCACTAGGCTATCCCAAACGTCCCTCGGCATGTTATTTGAAAAGTATATATGTGTGCTATATCAATTTACAGTTGAGTATGTGCGAGTCAAAATATAAGTCCTCCGATTTAGATTTTTATTCTTATAATTCTGTTTGAGAACTTTCACTAATTCCTATTTTTCAGATGTTCGTTTCAAAACACGACACAGTTCAATACCCCATTCATATATGTTCTGCTAAGTCTGGTGGCGGTATGGCCTTATTGTAAGTAACTGCTTTCTTTATTGGAATGTTAATTTGTTAACAACTAAAAAGCGAATCAATTAATGTTTGTTTTCAGTCAAATATTTTCATTTCAATTATATTAGAATTAAACGTTTACATAGGTATCATCTTATTTATTATGGAAGAAATGAATGTCAAATATTCTCAAAATTCAAAATGTCGACACAGATCATGTATACTTGCATTGGTATTTTACACAACCATTGCTACGTATCCCAATAAATCACATATGTACACCTTCTTCAGGAACACAACTATTTACATAGTAATTCATCATGTCTACACAAAACACTTTCACTGCTATACTCGCAATGTCTGATCATGTTTGTTCAGCATTTTGACAGTTATTCACTCAGTGTCTGGTCATTTCTTCAGGAACACACCTATTTACACAGCAAATCATCATGGCTACAGAAAACAGAACCATAACTGGTCATGTCTACACAGAACACTTTCACAGATATTCTCGTAATGCCTGATCATGTCTACACGGAACACTTTCGCTGATATTCTCGTAATGCCTGATCATGTCTACACAGAACACTTTCACTGCTATTCTCGTAATGTCTGATCATGTCTGCACAGAACACTTTACTGATATTCTCGTAATGCCTGATCATGTCTACACGGAACACTTTCACTGCTATTCTCGTAATGTCTGATCATGTCTACACAGAACACTTTACTGATACTCTCGTAATGTCTGATCACGTCTACACAGAACACTTTCACTGCTAATCTCGTAATGTCTGATCATGTCTACACAGAACACTTTCACTGATATTCTCGTAATGTCTGATCATGTCTACACAGAACACTTTCACTGCTAATCTCGTAATGTCTGATCATGTCTACACAGAACACTTTCACTGATATTCTCGTAATGTCTGATCATGTCTACACAGAACACTTGTCACTGATGTTATTCTCGTAATGTCTGATCATGCCTACACAGAACACTTTCACTGCTAATCTCGTAATGTCTGATCATGTTACACAGAACACTTTCACTGCTAATCTCGTAATGTCTGATCATGTCTACACAGAACACTTTCACTGCTAATCTCGTAATGTCTGATCATGTCTACACAGAACACTTTCACTGCTATTCTCGTAATGTCTGATCATGTCTACACAGAACACTTTCACTGCTATTCTCGTAATGTCTGATCATGTCTACACAGAACACTTTCACTGCTAATCTCGTAATGTCTGATCATGTCTACACAGAACACTTTCACTGCTGTTCTCGTTATTTCTGATCATGTCTACACAGAACACTTTCACTGCTGTTCAAACAATGTCTGGACATATCTAGAGGAACATAACTATGTACACAGTAAATGTTCAAGCCAGTAGAGAAAGAACCACTTCTCTTTGAAATATATTTGACTATGGCCACTTAGCATTTACCATGCTACTACTATATCCACATATCAACACTGAACGTTTTGCAATAAGACAGTAAGATTCTTTATGGACAACAACGTCTTTATTATATATGATGCGGCGTTTGGTTATGGATTCTTATAGCGTTGTCAAGCAAGAGTGAAGTACTACAGCACAGAACGGACTTATATACATCAACAGGGATTAAGAAATAAAAATATGTAGGTATGAATCAAGGGGATTAACAGCAACAACAGTGGATGGTGGTAGTAATGTTGTGACAATAAGAGGAAGCCAGTGATCCTTGAGGCAGAAACAGAAAAGACATGGCTGATAAGATTAATTAGCAATGGAAGCTGGAGTAATAAAGAAGTTGTTCTCCATAAAGAATCTTACTTTCTTATTACTCACCAACTTATAAACGGCCAAACAAAAATATTATTTTTGCAATGCCTGATCATGCCTGCAGTCTAGTATGGTGATCTACCTTCAGTTGTTGGCGATCTAGAGCCCATTTGTACATTTTATTCTCTAAAAGTGATTTTCTACTTTTAAAGATATGTGCTAGCTAGTTTTAACTCAATCTGTGGTAATCTAGTGGTTTTACTGTCCTTCGTTGGCAGGGTTTTATATATTATATGTATGTATTATGAATTTAGAACTAGTTTTAGTCACGATATGGCTGAAATATTGGCGATGTGACTTTAAATCTTAACTCACTCACTTAATCACTCATGCCTGCAAATAACATGATAACACATAACACATAACAGCTGTTTTACCATGGTATTCAAACAGTATCCATAAATACACATTTAAGGGAACACTGCCTGACCATGTCTACATAAAACCTACAGAACTATTGACGCTCTGGCCGATCATGACATTCAAACTGTATCGTACCATGTATACACATTGAAGGGAACACGGCCTGACCATGTCTACATAGAAACGTACAGAACTATTGACGCACTGGCCGATCATGACATTCAAACTGTATCTGACTTTGTATACACATTAAAGGGAACATTTTCAGCTCAATCTGACCATGTCCACATGGAAGATTCGAGGTAAACAACAAACTCAAGAAACATGATCGTAGAAAACAAAATATTGTTCATGTCGAATTAAGATCAATCAGTCTCTGTGCATCTATTGGGAAATGATTACATGTACAGACCCACTCAGCGACATGCACGGGTTTCTGAAGACCAATTCTAACCAGGATCGTCACGGGTAGTTTCAGCACTGGGCCATATATTTTCATTTAGGGATCCATGCCTAAAAGGCAGGAGACCTAATGTAATCGTTCAATTTATCATTATTTATTACTATTGTTTCTGCGTTTTTTGTGCCCTTCATAAGGCATGAACCAGTGGTCAATATCTCTTTAAACAATCACCAAGGTGTGCCTGGCCTCAAGGTTCTATGTTCAAGAACCAAGGGCAGATAATTTAGAAATAATTCCAAAATTTCAATTTTAAGTCTAGTAATATCCTACATTATTGCTCCAATGACTTCCAAATTTCTGGTACAGGGATCAGACTCCCTTCACGTTTAACCCGTGAAGACCCTGGTTACACTTGGTCTTCAGGAAACCATGCTTGTCTTAAGAGGCGACTAACGGAATCGGGTGGTCAGGCTCGCTATTTGACTGACACATATCATCCTATCCCAGTTGTGTAGATCGATGCTCATTTTGTTGATCACTGGATTGTCTGGTCCAAACTCGATTATTTGATAGCTGGCTTATTGCTTATTGTTAAACAACAAACAAACAAACAAACTCTATGTAACAGGCAACCTGCAATTAAGACAATGCTTGCCCATCTCAACAAATCACAATATCTTTGCTATTTGTACATCGTCTATGTTTTGCAACAGGTGCAGGGGAACTACTTTGTCCCAAGATAACGGAACTTGACTCCCCTGTCAAACTGACGTGTATTCAAGCCTTCCACACAGGTGCACATTCCTACTCAACTCCAATTGGAACCACTGCAGCGTCTTGTGATTTGGCAGAAAACAAATGCATAACACTTGGTGACTTTACAGCAACGGTCCTGAACAAGTCATCCAGTGTCCTCGTTATACAGCGCCTTCTCCCGACTCATGCTGGATCCTGGACATGTGTTGTTGATGCCGATACCACTAGTCCAGACACGTGTCATCTAACTGTTGAAAGTAAGCATACAATCGGACCTATCCGGTCTCTAATGTTTTGGGTATTTTCCCTGAATTCAATGTCAAATGACCCGTGAAGATCCGGGTAGAATAGGTCTTGAGCAACCCATGCTTGCCACAAAAGGCGACTATGCTTTTCGTAAGAGGCGACTAACGGAATTTGGTATTCAGGCTCGCTGACTTGGTTGACACATGTCATCGGTTGCCAATTGCGCAGATCGATGCTCATGCTGTTGATCACTGGATTTTCTGATCCAGACTCGATTATTTACAGGCCGCGGCCATATAGCGGAATATTGCTGAGTGCGGCGTACAACTAAACTCACTCACTCACTCAATGTCAAATGGGTCACCAAATTTGTGTATTAAATGTTTTATAGCAGTATAAAAATGAAGCTCTTTGAAACATTCCTATATATACCTATATCGTTCTCAATACAAAGGTTGGAATCCACCATAATAAGTGAAGCAAGAACTCACATTCCCTGAACAATATTCTTTTCCTTTCTACCGTGAATATTTGGCTTAGAATTGGCATTCGGAACCCATGCGAGGTCAGGCTCACTGATGATGACACAACGCAAGATGCTGATCAAGATGCTGATCACTGGATTGTCTGGCCCAGATTCGATTATTTACAAATCGCTACCATTTAGTTGGAATATATATACCAATCCCTTCCACCGAGTCCCCCGCCGAGATATTACAAAAAGCGGCGTAAAATTAAGCTCACTCACTTACTGCACCATATGATTACAACATATGATATACCACAGTCGAACGCCGTCGTGTCGACCTATAGCTTTTTGAGGACCTATATAAATAATTCGAGCTATCCTAGGTCAACCCCAAATTTTCGACTAAATAAGGGATATGCAGCGACCAAGTCTTTACTTCGAGAGTACCGTATGGTCGACAGACTCGACACACAAGTTTCACAGTTGACATCTCGAGGACAGTTAACGTAAACGAAAGTTCACACACATTATTATACACTTCAAATATGTCAATGCACATCCTTTGTTTCAGAAAGTCCGGCTTGTCGAATAATGAGCAAACAGAGCACGAGGACAGTGAGAGTGGGCGAGGAATTATCACTGACCATCATCTTAACAGGGTACTACTGTTCTGAAGCAGCCCACGTCCAGGTGAAGACGGGTGGAATAACAAGCGCTCTTCTGAATGAAACTGTTACCGCACTGACGGACAGCACTGTAAACATAACATTAAACATCACGACATCCCACTTTGGAGACGTGGGCCTTGTGTTTTCGTGTGGCAGCAACAGTCAGGTGGTGTCCTGTGAAGGCGCACAGGCACTTGTCCAGAGTAAGAGTCAAAACTACCCGTTCTCTTATAGGACCCCTAAGTAGATCGCGAGACCTTGCGTTGTTTAGTACTTCCGGTGACAAACAACGTTTCATGCCTTTTCGAATGGCCTCATGGCCGTCATCTGACAATACGGAGCCGATAATCCTTGCAGGAATAACAAATATCCGATCTAACCATCCCCAAATTACTACTATCAACAGCTGTGACAGCCAAGCATGGTTGTACACTTGGTCCGGTCCAGTAAAGTCATATTTTGGGGGTTGCGCAATTTTGAACCAGAAGCTGGGGCCCGTCTCGCATATGGCAAGTTGGAGCGCGCAAAGGGAACCGGGAACCAGAGCCTTGATTTTCGAAGCTATCTTAGCGCTAACATAGTCGTAAGTGCCATACAAACGTAAACAGATCGGAGGACTGTGTAAGTGTAAGTGAGTGGATGAATTTAGTTTTACGCCGCTTTTAGCAATATTCCAGCAATATCAATATCTTGCACTGCATGTCTAACCATCTCTTTAATTCCTACAGGTATCCCTCGAATCTCAACAACAGAAACTGACGTCACAAACACAAGCACGACGGAGAAAGGATCAACTGAAGAAGATTATTTAACTCTCATCAGCGTGGTGATTTTCCCCATTGCTATCACTGTCTTCATTGCCACCGTAGTCGTTCTGGTGAGGAGACGATGGCACAACCACGCAACCCAGCCTACAATGGTTGACGTCCACTACGTGCATGAAGCAGACCCTGCGGTATCCAGTGGAAGCCAAGAACGCGATGCGGGCACTACGTGGTACAAAGATGCACCTCTTGCCTCAGAGGAAGACACTAGCAGTGAGACACTGTGAAAAATCGAATACCCATTTTAGGGGATTGCCGAGCTGACTGTAACATAATTCAGCGACCCTTGCTTGCCTCCACCCGTGAAGATGTGGGTTAGAACTGGTCTTCAGCAACCCATGCTTCTCTCTACCTGTGAAGATCCGGGTTACAACTGGTCTTCAGCAACCCTTGCTTATCTCCACCCGTGAAGATGTGGGTTAGAAATTGTCTTCAGCAACCCATGCTTGTCTCTACCCCTGAAGATCCGGGTTACAACTGGTCTTCAGCAACCCTTGCTTATCTCCACCCGTGAAGATCTGGGTTAGAATTTGTCTTCAGCAACCAATGCTTGTCTCTACCCGTGAAGGTCGGGGTTACAACTGGTCTTCAGCAACCCATGCTTGTCTCCACCCGTGAAGGTCTGGGTAAGAACTGGTCTTCAGTAACCCTTGCTTGTTTCTACCCGTGAAGATCCGGGTTACAACTGGTCTTCAGCAACCCATGCTTGCCTCTACCCGTGAAGGTCCGGGTTAGAACTGGTCTTCAGCAACCCATGCTTGTCTCCACCCGTGACGATCCGGGTTAGAATTGGTCTTCAGCAACCCATGTTTGTTTCCACCCGTGACGATCCGGGTTAGAATTGGTCTTCAGCAACCCATGCTTGTCTCCACCCGTGAAGGTCCGGGTTACAACTGGTCTTCAGCAACCCTTGTTTGTCTCTACCCGTGAAGGTCCGGGTTAACTGGTCTTCAACTGGTCTTCAGCCACCTATGCCTGTCTTCAGCTACCCTCTGACGATCCGGGTTAGAACTGGTCTTCAGCAACCCATGTTTGTCTCTACCGTGAAGGTCCGGGTAACAACTGGTCTTCAGCAACCCATGCTTGTCTCCACCCATACAGGTCCGGTTAGAACTGGTCTTTATACCGGGTTAGAACTGGTCTTCAGCAACCCATGTTTTCTCTACACCAGTGACGATCCAGCTTAGAATTGGTGTTTAGCACATCCCATGTAATAAAGAGGATGTTTAAAGTCTTACAGATACATTTTGATACAAGAGGTGTCAATAAGTTTTGTTTCTGGTATTTGGATGGACACTCTGTAGGACCAATCTGGATTTTTGCAGCTGCTGTAGATCGATGTTCATCATATCAATCACTGGATTTTGCAACACAGTATGCTTGTATCCTAAATAAACATGTGATTACTCACCCTTTTTACTTTGGCTGTACGTATTCAGTATTTATCATCTGGAAATATCGGTCGTGTGATATACAAGATGTGGCTTTGATGAAACTGTATTATAGTGTCAAGCCAGACAGTGTCACGTTAACATCACAGTAGTGTCAAGCCAGACAGTGTCACGTTGACATCACAGTAGTGTCAAGCCAGACAGTGTCACGTTGACATCACAGTAGTGTCAAGCCAGACAGTGTCACGTTGACATCATTGTCTATATTCATCAAGTGGCACCGACTTGATTTAACGCATTTTCAACAGCGTATAGCGTATGATTTTGAAACAATAACTTGAAGCGAAAGGTAGAATAACTTCATTAGGTACGTTTCATTGTTGCTGAATTCTTATCATTTACATTGTGTTAAACGTTTTCACAGGCACTGAACCACATTGGCACAATGCGTGAAGCCCATCTCTGGTGTCCCCTCGCACCCACCCATCCATCCTTTCCCCTCCCCTCCCCTCCCCACTCACGTGGTGGGGTAGCCCAGGTTCGATTTCCCACATGGGCACAGTGTTTGAAGCCCATTTCAGTCAGGTGTCCCCCGTCCTTATATTACTGGAATATTGCTAAAAGCGGCATAAAACCCAACTCACTCACTCACTCACTGTTCGGCATTATACAAAGGAGGATCCATGTTAAACAATGGTATCATTGACATGAATTCATTAATTCAGAGTGCCCACAAATAATGGCCTCCTTTAATGTCCCAGTCTGAATGAGTCAACAGCTGTCCATACTTATCATCAGATGAGACGGGATTGCGTGGTTGATATATAGCATCCAAACACATTGACCGTTGCTCCTTATGTCAACCACTGGTTTGCCGGGTACTGAATCGTTCATTAACGTAAATATTATTTGATCATAAGAGGATAAATACTCTGACATGAAATTCCATAGTTTCAGTCGAAGCATCCAATAACGTGTTCTCTAAGTTACCGGTCAGTGACTGGTCATCATGCGTCATATTCACGTGGCAATGTGCATTTCCTGCACTGCTCGTTTCAAAGTTCCGTTGCTTTCATCCAAAGTAAAACTCTCTGATGTCTCCCGATGCGGAAGTACATCGTATCAGGAAACAAATATGGTATAAACCGAATGGATCATCTAGTTTTACAAAATGTACTTATTAAATGTAGTTGATATATGTTTGCTTCACATTCTCATTAAGATGCTCCTAAGTCCTAGTAAAAGAGGGGCGGTGGGGTAGTCCAGTGGTTAAAGCGTTCGCTCGTCAAGTCGAAGGCCCGTGTTCGATTCCCCGCAAGGGTATACTGTCTGAAGCCTATTTATGGTGCCCCACGCCGTGATAATGCTGGAATATTGCTAAAAGTGTCGTAAAACCCAATTCATTCACTAAACTCACTCATGAAAGAGGCCTTTATATGTTATAACGAGCTACTCTATACATCTATATTCAGGCTCGTTGACTTGGTAGATGCATGTCATTTGCATCCCGCTTAGATCGATGCTCCTGTTACCAACCACTGGTTTGTGATCTCTTGGTTAGCTGACTTAATTACCCCGTCCAAACTAAAATTATATAATTGTGGTAAATTGGGCGTGAAATAAGAAACGAAACAACCAGCCATGGCGTGAGACCGAAAGAGAATTATATATTTATTGTCAGAATTGTATGAATTGATTTTTTAACGGGGATGTGATCATTAGCAGATGTTTTTATCAATTATATCACCACGGAAATTTTGTATTTCTATGGTGTCCACGTTGCCACATCAAACATGACTCGTGACCAGGAAATTCACAGCCCGAACTTAAGTAGGTAATGCTCATACGGACATAATACAAGGGAATAAAGGAATACCGGTTAATTGTTCTAGGCAGGATAACCATATAGTGGTGAACAACTGCTCTATTTCAGTCATGTAAGGTGGGGGTTGGGGGTTGGGGGTGGGGGTAAGCTTTGTTGTTAAAGCGTGTGCTCGTCACGACGAAGGCCCGGGTTCGATTCCTCACATGTATACAAAATCTGGAGCCCAGTTCTGGTGTTCCTCTCCGTGATATTGCTGGAATGGTGCTATAAGCGGCTTAAAACCTAACTCACTCACTCACTCTAGAAAGATAGCTTTATTTCGTAATACGACCCTACCCAAGACATCGTGTATTCATGCTCGTTGACATGTTTGATATTTCATAGTATCCCGACTGCGTAGATCGATGCTCATGCTGCCAATCACTGTATTATGATCTATTGAATCGATCACTTACACATCCCCGGCTAAACTAGAATATTGAAGAACATTAATAAAATAACCAAAAACAGTCATGTCATGAGACCAAAAGCTTAATATTTATTGTCCGAATTGTATGAATATTTCAGTTGGTTGGTTCACACTTTGTCACATATCATCGTATCTCAATTGCGTACATCAATGCTTGTGCTATGGATCACTGTATAGTCCAGACTCGTTTACTAATAGAACGCCGATGAACGCTGGAATATTGCGGCGTAAAACTAAACTCACTCACTTTGTCACATACACTGACATAAGGTCAATCAACTTGCGACCAGGAAATTTACAACCCGAACTTTATTATGGAATGTGCATAAGGACATAATACATGGGAATACCGGAGAAATTTGGCAAGGCGTATAATGTGTAAGAAAAGAAAACGGTAAATAGATTTTAATATTAAATATTACGGTGTATGCTTATTGATGAATAGAACATATTATGTTTCATGAAATTATGAAACTCAAGTAATTACAAACTAGAGTTCTGTGAATGATGTCAGGTCACTACTTGACATTTGGTGGTAGTCTCCCAGCCTTGGGTTCTTGAAGATCCGGGTTAGAATTAGTCTTCAGCAGCCCATGCTTGTCGTAAAAGGTGTCTAACGGGATCGGGTGGTCGGGTTCGCTGACTTGGTTGACACATGTCATCGTATCCCAATTGCGCAGATCGATGCTCATGCTGTTGATCACTGGATTGTCTGTCCAGACTCGACCGCCGCCATATAGCTGGAATATTCCTCAGTGCGACATTTAACAAGAAACCAACCAACCGACTACAGGCACTTGAATCAGCTTGCAAAGGGGGCATAACTCTGCTTAGTTCATCTTTAAATAGAGATTGGTAGTAGTGCGTTTATCGTGTGTGTGTGTGTGTGTGTGTGTGTGTGTGATATACTCTCTCTCTATTCCTCTGCGTGAAGAGGACAGGGCCTAACGAAACGCCTACTCGTTCTGCAAAGCAGGGGACGACGGTTTTTCTGGAACAGCAAATCCAGTGATCAAAAGCATGAGCATCGATCTACACAACTGGGTACGATGACACCTGTGAGCCAAGTCATCGAGATTGATAATAAGGTAATGCAGTGGGTCGAATAAGTTAGAACAGCAATAACAAACACGTCCTTGAAATAGATGGACTCGCGAATTTTCGGATCATACACTGCTAGGAGTCTTGAGAGCACCGCTCCTTTTCTTCAAACCCACATAGTGTAAGTGGAAGACCAGGATTTCACATAGGTTGGCAGACATTAGGTAAGATGGTAAGCAAAGCCGTAGGTGGACAGGTCTAGATCCGTGCTCTTGTTGCTATGCTATAGGTATTTCCATCCTCCTAGAAGCAGTTCCATACAGAAACTTCTCGAACGATGTTACTGACCGGATTGTCTTCCTCGTTACATCATCTTCTTCCTGTTAGCGGGGATTGCTTTGTATCTTCGTTCATTATTTCTCCCTGCGTTTGCATAGACATCTGATTATGAAGACTATGCCGACGACGACGCCGACGCCGACGACAACGACAACGACGACGACAGCAGTTGTTGGATTACCTGTGGGTGTTGTCGTGATGTTAACCTGTTTACCTGCAGGACAGTAATAGGAAACAAAAATCCACTACTCACTTAATGTTACGGCGACATAGAGGCTTAGAAACGCATGCGTTATTTGAAATATTTAGTAGAAGAAAAAACTATGCATAATTAACGGACCCGAGAACATCCGTCAGGTCACTACTTGACAGTTGTTTGTAATCTTCCAGCCACTTGGGCCCTTGAAGATCCGGGTTATAATTGTTTTTCAGCAACCCATGCTTGTCGTAAGAGGCGACTAACGGGATCGGGTGGTCAGGCTCGCTGACTTGGTTGATACATGTCATCGTATCCCAATTGCGTACAACGATGCTCATGCTGTTGACTGACTGACTGACTGAGTTTGTTTTTACGCCGCTTTTAGCAATATTCCATCACGGCGGGGACACCAGAAATGGGCTTCACACATTGTGTCCATGTGGGGATTCGAACCCGGGTCTTCGGCGTGACGAACCAACGCTTTAGCCATTAGGCTACCCCACCGCCCCCTCATGCTGTTGATCACTGGATTGTCTGTCCAGACTCGATTATTTACAGACCGTAGTCATATAGCTGGAATGTTGCTGAGTGCGACGTAGAACATCTTACTGCTAGTAGAAGGAGCAACTGCACATGATTGTACAAATGATGCATTATGAAACTAATACAATACTAGCAAAGGTTCAGAGGTTCTTGCCATGTGGGGTTGGTGGGGTTGAAAGATGGTTGAAGAGTTCGCTCGTCACGCTGAAGACCCTTGTTCGCTTCCCCACATGGGTACATCGTGTGAAGTCCATTTCTGGTGACACCCGTTGTGATAATGCTGGAATATTGCTAAAACATAGTAAAAACACACTCACTCACTCACTCAAACACTCACCTACTCACCCACCCACTCACTCACTTACTCACTCGGGGCGGTAGGATAGCCTAGTGGTTAAAGCGTTCGCCCGTCACGCGGAAGACCCGGGTTAAATTCCCCACATGGGTACAATGTGTGAAGTCCATTTCTGGTGTCCCCCGCCTTGATATTGCTGGAATAAACTAAATTCACTCACTCACACACTTCCTCACTCACTCACTTATACAATTTGTTCTTACCGAGAACCAGCCGCTTTATCCCCTCACAGGGTAGGTCCCAACTGCTGCCGCTACAAGTGTAGATCAAACTGACCTCCCCGACATGTGAGCTTGTTACATTGAACACTTTGGTCAGTGTTCCATCTTCGATATCGGTATCTGTGTTGATAGCAGAGCTGATGTTCCCTGTCCTCAACTGAAGCAGCAAAGACTCAGGGCAGTCGCTTCTCGAAAGGTTCACCGTCAGTGTTAGGGTATCCCCTTCACTGAGTAGGCTGGCGTTCCTGTCACTTGTTATGTAACACGTTGGTCCTTCTGAAAAACAAAATACAGTAGACATAATGAACACTGATGAACGGCTTCTCCTTAACTAAGTAAGCCAGCGTTCTTGTCACTTGTTATGGAACACGTTGGTCCTTCTGAAAAACAAAATACAGTAGACATAATGAACACTGATGAACGGCATCTCCTTAACTAAGTAAGCACGCGTTCTTGTCACTTGTTATGAACACGTCGGTCCTTCTGAAAAACAGAATACAGTAGACATAATGAACACTGATGAACGGCTTCTCCTTTACTAAGTAAGCTAGCGTTCTTGTCACTTGTTATGTAACACGTTGGTCCTTCTGAAAAACAGAATACAGTAGACATAATGAACACTGATGAGCGGCTTCTCCTTTACTAAGTAAGCTCGCGTTCTTGTCACTTGTTATGTAACACGTTGGTCCTTCTGAAAAACAAAATACAGTAGACATAATGAACACTGATGAACGGCATCTCCTTAACTAAGTAAGCTCGCATTCTTGTCACTTGTTATATGACACGTCGGTCCTTCTGAAAGGCAACATGTAATGGACATGATGATCAACGATGAAAACGTGAAACAGAGAAATGAAGAAGATAATGAACTGAATCCTTTGCCCACAGAGTCCACTGAAGTCCACAGAGTATGTCCACACTATTTGCTTCTTCAAGTGCATTCATTCAAATTGTGAGTACTTCCTGAAATATTGTACATGTAGCAATCTGACAAAAGTCACAATCTCAGGAAATGTTCCACAAAGGACCATTGCGATCCACACTGCAATATTCCAGCTACATGGTAGTGGTCTGTAAATAATCGAGTCGGGACCAAGCAATCCAGATCAACAGCATGAGCATCGATCTACGCAATTGGAATATGATGACATGTGTCCACCAAGTCAGAGAGCCAAACCACCCAATCCCTTTTATCACCTCTTACAACAAGCATGGGATGCTGACGACCAATCCTAACCATTGCCTGTTCGAGTTGTGGCTCCCTGTGATGCTTCTGTGTATTTGCTGAAGACACTAATGTATCCTCTTATCACGAAATTAAAGTAATACTTGTGCAGTTTCTCTTGCAAAACCCGAGCGGAAAACAATAATGTACCTGAACCAGGGCTATGCTTAATTTGAGACGCTAACACAAAGTGCAACTATTCATACCTACCGAAACAGACACGTGACAAGTCTCCTGGTCGTGAGCATTTGCATCAGCCCCACATTTCCAACAACCTTCGTGCGACTGTAGCGTCCTATGTATAGTGAGAACACTGCAGGTTTGGTTGACGACTGATGCGTTGAAGGAGTTACTATTTGGTATACACAACCGTTCTTTCAGGTTACACGATGCTGCAGGATCTCCATCTGGTGTTGTGTAGGAGTGGGCATTGAAACTACTTTCAACACAACAAGTCAAATCCACCGACGAGTTTAATACAGCCATTTCCGGACATTGAAAGCTGGGTGTACCTTGTGAAAGAAGTCCTGAATTAGATACATTCTTATCTGAGACAATATTATCCTGACGAATTATATGGTGCGGTGGGGTAGCCTAGTGGTTAAAGAGGTCGCTCGTCACGTCGAAAACACGGGTTCGATTCCCAATATGGGTACAATTTGTGAAGCCCGTTTTTCGTGTCCCCTGTTGTGATATTGCTGAAATTTTGCTAAAAGTGTCGTAAAAATAAACACACTCACACTTATATAACTTGACGGTGGGATAGCCTCGTGGTTAAAGCGTTCGTTCGTCACACTTAAGACCCGGGTTCGATTCCCCAAATGGGTACAATGTTTGAACCCAAGTTTGTTTCTCCCCGCCGTGATATTGCTGGAATATTGCTAACATCTTACTCATCTTTGACTTAAGTTAATATTATACGAAGCCGGATGTATGATAAATGAAGGGGTAGAGAATTTATAATTATATGAATATATATATCGAAAAATATAACCTACAGGAAACGGTTGTCATCCAAAAGAACATCAAGATGATAGGATGCACGTTTCCACCACCCAGACTGCTCCTCTGACGGACTGACATCTGTAAACACATTCATGGAGATCAGTTTGATACACACTTGAAAAATGAAGTGATCGTGGAATATGATCCATACATTACGTGCTAGTGCTTGCTCGCTGACTTGGTTGATACATATCATCGTACCAATTTGCGTAGATCGAGGCTCATGCTTTTGATCACTGGATTTTCTGTTCCAGATTCAATTATTTACAAACCGCCAGCATAAAACTGGAATACTGCAGAGTGCGGCGTTAAACAACAAACTGATATTGGTGCACTTTAAACTATGGTTCTGAATTGGTGGAATATTGCTAAAAGCGGCATAAAACTGAATTCTCTAACTTACTCTTATAAGCTCACCGACATCCGCTGACATGTAGATAAACACAGTAGATTTGACTGCTCTGATCGGTGGACAATATTTGGTGACAATATTCGGGTCACTTCCTCGTGATAACGATTTCATTGACATATGATTGTTGTCCAACATGAATGCAATGGCATGACAAAGAGCTGTACAACATGTATCTAACATCCCTGAAAACCGGTTGTAGGAAAAATGCCTGGATCTGTCCTATATTCTGTAAACTGGCTTTACTCCGTGTTCACGAAAAGCCTCCTGTTTAATACGTTATACCTGTATATAAATGTGAGCTTCACTTGAAGCACAAGTGGTAATTATAATGAGTGAATGAGTGAGTATGGTTTTACGCCGCTTTTATCAATATTCCAGCAATATCACGCGGGTACACCAGAAACGGGGTTCACACATTGTACCAATGTGGGAATAGAACCCGGGTCTTCGGCGTGACGAGCGGACGCTTTCACCACTGGGCTACCCCACCGCCTCTGTGATTATAACAAGGATGAAGCAGTAAAGTTAGTAACAGAACATGTATTGCCAGTGGTGGTGGGTTTGTCTTACACACAAGTTTTCAGTTTGACCAATGCATGTTTGGTCTTTGAAGGAGGCTATCCCGACCAGATTTAACTTTTAGCTACTTTGGTGAAACCTACGAAGAAGGGAACTGGGCTGACAGATCTGATAAAGTAATATGGAAGCTAGCATAGTAATAGAAAAGATAATGAGTGAGTGAGTGAGTGAGTGAAGATTTTAAGTCACATCGGCAACATTTCAGCCATATCGTGACTAAAAATGTTTTGCATGCACAATAAATTTCAGTTGTTAAATGATCAGTTATCGAAGGATTGTAAAATAACTAAAGTATCACAGATGGTGTCTAAACCTAAAAAGGGAAATCTAAAACTATTTTACATACGGAAACAAAACAATATAAAACAGGCTGTAGGTTGCCAACAACAGAGGGTAGATCACCATACTAGGGACCATGGGGACTTACAGTGCTTTTGCTGCCTACTTGGATTTACACCATTCCTTCAGCCGAAGGCGATTGTAGGAAAATTTATCCGAAATTTAAAATAACAAAAATACTACGTTTAAAAAATGTGGTACGTTTATATTGACTTTGAAATTTCCCTGTCAGGAAGACAACAATTTTACGATAATTTTCACTTTTAGGAATGAAAGTAGTAGTAGTCGTCGTAGTAGTAGTAGTAGTCGTAGTCGTCGTAGTAGTAATAGAAGTAGTATCTGTAGTCGTAGTAGTAGTAGTAGTAGTAGTAGTAGTAGTAGTCGCCGTAGTAGTAACAGCAGTAGTAGCAGTAGTAGTAGTGGAAATAGTCGTAGTAGTAGTAGTCGTGGTTGTGGTGATAGTCATAGTAGTAATTGCAGTAGTAGTTGTACTTAGAAGCAGAACTATTATTTTACTAGAAATACTAGGAGTACGAGGAGGAGAACATAAGACGAAGAATAAGTAACCTAGCCGACAATGAAGCAACACTGAAGCTGAAAACTTAAAAGGACATTTACTGCGTGTTGTTTTACGTTGCAGACAGCGTTGTCACGGAGGTGTGTAGAAACGTAGAAAAGAATTAGTATATGGTTAAAACATATTTTTTATGTCACTCATAATTTTGTTTTGTTTTGAATAGCTATGTATATATTTATGTACACATGTATGTATATTTTACCTTTGTACAGATGTGTCGGTCTGTCTGTCTGTGTAACCGGAGTTGTTGAACCATGTTTATGTCTGCCACAAAGCAACTACAAGCTAAAGCTACCCCGAGGTCTCATACTTGGCACAACGAGCTAAAACAAGCGATGCAAGCATATTTGATCTTTGATTTATCATCCACAATTGTTCTTCGAACTTAAGTCGTACACAGTTGTAGCCGATGTCCGGAACGTATAGAGATGAGCTAACCATTTTCAGTGGCAGACAGAGTGATGATGTCATGTGATTATGATGTCACAGTAACATGGCAACCGGAGATGTCATAGGACTCAAAAGCGTTGAGACGCAATTTCGATATATGCGATATTGAATGCTGAACAGACAGACCACACAACAGACATACACCTTTATCTGTCTGTACTTTAAATCAGGTTGGTTGGTTGTTTAACGCCGCACACAGCAATATTCCAGCTATACGGCGGTGGTCTGTAAATAATCGACTCGGACCAGACAATCCAGTGATCAACAGCATGAGCATCGATCTGCGCAAATGGGAACAGATGACATGTGTCAACCAAGTCAGCGAGCCTGACCACCCAATCCCGTTAGTCGCCTCTTACGACAAACATGGGTTGCTGAAGATCAATTCTAACCTGGATCTTCGCGGGTCATTTTCAATCAGGAGTTAGTGTCAAGTCATTAGGAACAACGTTATTGTCAGTAGGTGCAGCGTATATCCCAAGTTAATGCCTGAGGTAAAATCTTTGAAATGAAACGAAATACATACTTCCATAAGAAGTCACAGGTGGCTCTCTCTATCCAGGTCCTCAAACCAAGACACCAGCAACCTTCAGGTAAAGGTGCAATTGCTGCACTGCATATGTGGTCGATTTCCTAATGTATATCCTGGTGAGAATATACTTCCTTTTTAGAGATTTGTATGTTATCGATTGACGTAGCTGTTAACCATCTGACTATATGCGACGGTTATCTGTCATCTAACCTCAGCAATAGTTCAGCTTCATGGCGACAGCCTAAACCAGACAATCCAGTGATCAACAGCATGAGCGTCAATCTACGCCATTGGGAACCGATGACATGTGACAACCAAGTCAACGAGCCGATCCCGTTAGTCGCCTCTTACGACAAGAATGGATTGCTGAAGATCAATTCTAACTTGGATCTTCACGGGTCATGAGGTTATATCCACGTAAGTGGATGCCAGCAATGCAATTGTATTTGTCATCATGATCTTCCGTGGGTTTTATAGTACCGTCTGGCTATTGAGTCTACTGATTACCCCACTTAGGCTGAGTGAGTGAGTTTAGGTTTACGCCGCTTTTAGCAGTATCCCCGCAATATCACGGCTCGGGCTACCAGAAATGGGCTTCACACATTGTACCCATGTGTGGAATCGAACCCGGTTCTTCGGCGTGACGAGCGAACGCTTTAACCACTAGACTACCCCACCGCCCCGTTCATCATTATGATATATTGTACCTGTTCATCATCATGATACATTGTACCTGTCCATCTACATGATATAACCCGTGAAGGTCCGGGTTAGAATGAACCTTCAGTAACCCATGCTTGTAAAAGGCGACTAACGGGATCAGGCTCGCTGGCTTGGTTGACACATGTCATAGGTTCCCAATTGCGCAGATCGATGCTCATGCTGTTGATCACTGGCTTGTCTGGTCCAGACATTATTTACAGACCGGCGCCATATAGCTATAATACTGCTGAGTGCGGCGTAAAATTAAACTGATATATTGTATAAAATGACCTCCAAGCTACAAAATATTCAGTCCTTCCTTCCTTTAAAAACACAAAATGCTGACCGACTCTGGACTCTGATTCAATATGCAGTTTCGAAGTAAAGTATTCAAGCTAGGCTTGTCATCTCCGGCTTAGAGCGGCATTAGAGTCTCCAGTCACAACCCAACGAAGGACGAAACATGTTGAATATACATTAAACCACATTTGCGAACCAATTACAGCGAGGTCACTGATACAGCGGACTGGAGCCCTATCTTTAACTGACTGAGTTTGGTTTTACGCCGCTTTTAGCAATATTCCAGCAACATCACGGCGGGGGACACCAGAAATGAGCTTCACACATTGTACCCATGTGGTGATTCGAACCCGGGTCTTCGGCGTGACGAGCCAACGCCTTAACCACTAGGCTAACACACACACACCCACCCGCACCCCCCATGTCTTTAAAGCGTTCGTAGCTATACATGATTCGTAAGTCAGTAATGTAGTATATAGGTAAGCGGACTTCAACAACCCATGCTTGTCGTAAGAGGCGACTAACGGTATCGGGTGGTCAGGCTCGTTGGCTGGGTTGACACATGTCATCGGTTCCCAATTGCGCAGGTCAATGCTCATGCTGTTGATCACTGGATTGTCTGGTCCAGACTCGATTATTTACAGACCGCCGCCATATAGCTGGAATATTGCTGAGTGTGGCGTAAAACTAAACTCACTCACTCACTCCTAATGTTATTGCAGTGGTGAAAGTGCGCTCACTAATCAACTATATTTGAAAGACAGAACAACCGATATGAACTGCATAAGTTTATTTTTAGAAAACAAAAACCTCAATAAAACAAAGTGTTGTTATTGATAATACATCTTGTAGAATAAAAACAGGTGTACTAAAGAAAGTCAGACTTAATGTGTGGGGAATACTTTACGCAAAACGCCAATCATGACACCTTTCATATTTTCTTCTTTCTCCGTTGATCAGAAATATTTCCAAGGCAATGAGTGTGTACTTTCTTTTGTACGCCAGTCTATTTTCTAGTCTCAGGAAGCTATTGTTTGAAACGCATATCAAATAAAAAAGGATGCTGAATAGACAAAGAAGACGCATAAAGTGATGCCGAACTCTACCGATATTCTCTTTCACAAGGCGGGACCCGTGAACATCCGGGTTAGAATTAGTCTCCAGCAACTCATGCATGTCGTAAGCGGCGACTAACGGGATCGGGTGGCTGTGTGAACTGGGTGACACATGTCATCGTATCCCAGTTGCGTAGATCGATACTCATGGTGTTGGTCACTGGATTGTTTGGTCTGCACCGCCGTCATAAAGCTGTAATATTGCTGAGTGCGACGTTCAACAAAATAAACAACACAAACAAACAAACACAAGGCGAGTGTGAGAATTATGATGAAATGCTACAGAGTGAATGACGCCCTGATACTTACTAGAATATATTGTTGACTGAAGTTTGATTAAACAAGAGGCGAATGTGTTTCAAACACAAATAATTTGACTCCATGTGCGTTCAAGACCACAATGTATTTTTATCATTGTCAGGGTTTTAATCCTTGTTAATTTATTAAGTTTGGCTATCTATATTTGCTGATAATCGCCAGCTATTAGATGGAGGATGTAAATCCAGCTAGGGTCCATGCAGGTAGCAAAGGTACTCTAAGTCCCCATAGTCCCCAGTACATTGATTTATTTTCTCTTGCTAGCGATCTACAGCTCGGTAATATACTGCATAAGGTATGAATATTTACTTTTATGGCTATATGCTTGTTTTAAACAACATCTGTGATAGTGTAGTTATTTTACTGTCCTTTGAAGACACAATTTTATGTTAACAAAATGTATTATTGTGTATGCTAAACATGTTCTCGTCAGGATGTGGCTCACTCATTTCAAGTAGCAGTTAAATGTTCGTATTTTCCCTTCGTCCGGGCCCTGTTCTACAGGTGTCTATTGACATAAATCATACAGATCGATAATCGTTGACTAAATATCGACTATCAATAAAATTTAATGTCGGAGAAGTAACTTTGAGCGAACATGTCAAAAAGGTCTGAAAGAAATTATTTCTTGTCACTGGTGAGTTAGGGTTCCTTAGACATGGATTACTAATTAAACAACGTGTTGACCATAATTTGGAAGCAGCCCATGAATAAAGACGTAAGTTTGTAGATTATATGAGTATATTAAAACTTTCTTCCATCACCAGGATTTATGTACAATATTATCGATAACACAATTTTCATATCGATAATCTTTCCTTTCGACGACATTTTCGATTATCGATCATTTAAGCCAGCCCATAATCCTGTAGAAGGTCGTAGATGCTGTCGCTGCAGTCGTTTCCACTGTTCAAGGAAGTGTAGCCATTTGGAAGCGGTATAACAGTGTAAATGGCATCATCTGTAAAAAAGGAAATATGATATTTCCTTATCTGTATTTTAATCTCACAAGCTGAGTATTTAACGACATTGTTTTCTGATTGTTCTTTTTTTTAGCTGGCAAAAGCTGGGGAAATCGATAGTCCGACCTGTATGGGCAGATATGTGTTTCAAACAGTTAACTACAGATTGAAACCCGTGAAGGTCCGGGTTAGAATTTGTCTTCAGCAACCTATGCTTGTCGTTACAGAATACTAACGGATCGATTATTTATAGACCGCAGTCATATAGCTGGAATTATTACTGGTGGTAACCAACCAACGTATGCTTGTTTTTAAATGAGACTAACGGATCGATTATTTACAGACCGCAGTCATACAGCTGGAATTATTACTGGCGGTACCCAACCAACCATTGAAACAGACAAAACAAACACTGCACTTCAACAAGTGAGTGAGTGAATGAGTTTAGTTTTACGCCGCACTATTCCAGCTGTACGGCAGCAGTCTGTAAATAAGCGAGTCTGGACAGGACATTCCAGTGATCAACAACATGAGCATCGATCTACGCAATTGGCAACCGATTATGTGTCAATCAAGTCAGCGAGCCTCACTACCCGATCCCGTTAGTTGCCTTTTACGATAAGCATGGGTTACTGAAGACCAATTCTAAGCCGCATCTACACGGGTGTATTGACCGCTGAGTGATTGCTGAGTGCGGCGGTAAAGAACTAACCGACAAAAACTAAAACTAAACCTTACACTTCAACACGATCCTGTCATGTGATTTATATACATCTGTGCATAAAATATACACCATCCTGTATCTTAGCCAATTAATTTTGTGTGGAATGAAACTCTAAACTCTTTCCAAAAAATAACCTTTATAATCTGATAGAGCAAGCATTTAACATTTCAAAAACGAAAACATCATTGAAATCACCATGTACTTTAATTAGGATAATTGCGTATATTTAAAACAGGTGTTTTTCTGTCCTAATATAAGTTACCTTATTTTGAAAAGTGAAAGCAATAATTGATAATTGATTGCTGTGTGGCCTATAAATTCGTTTTTTATTGTAAATGGGTGAAAGTTTGTAAACTAAGATTTAGGAAACGTTACAGTCAAACAAAAAAAGGAAAATTTTAAAATGCAGTAAAAGTTGCTTTACAAACAAAACAAACAGATTTTAGCTGTAATTATCAGTATCCGGCAAGGAGAAGTGTTTATTCATTACAATAAACTCAAAATCATAAAATATGTATTCCAAAATCTTATTAATGTTGCCTTTTTTCACTTTTTGTCAATTAGCGATCTGAATTGTTGGGAAAACGTCTGAATCTTTAACATTCGGGTTCTTTCTGATTATGCATAGTTAAAGCTTACTTGATGTGTAAATATCATCTTGGTATATAACAGAATTGGTATTTTAGTCAAAACTTAATTTAATTGTGTAGTTTGAGCAGCAGAAGAATAGTTATTTTGAGTAAAAATTCAGACCCATTACATTTTCATCAATATATTCTTTCATAAAAAATAGAAAAGGTTATGGTACGTATTTGTAAAACTGTCAGTGGATAAAGCTTCTTTAACTACAGGTTGATTAAATTGATGGCTATATCCTAACTTTTCTGTAGCATCACATCTTATTTTCAAAATAGGATGGTGCTTAATTAATGCACGGGTGTATACATACAGTGGAACATTACTGGCATGTGATGCAGATGGGTTTAATAAGCTGTAGATACTTACCTCCAGGCTCTGATCCCATTGATGGTGAAGCTGATGGTTGATCAGGGCCGTCACTATGGAAACATAATCATGAATCATTTCATTTTACATAGAGCTGATCAGTAACAAAAAGAAAACATCAGCAAAACTCATACTTTTCAATTTGTTTGTTTGTTGTTTTACGCCGCACTATTCCAGCTATATGGCAGCGATCTGTAAATAATCGAGTCTTGACCAGACAATCCAGTAATCAACAGCATGCGCATCGATCTACGCAACTGGGATACGATGACAGGTGTCAACCAAGTCAGCTTGCCTGACCACCCGATCCTTTTAGTCGCTTCTTACGACAAGTATGGGTTGCTGGAGACCAATCTAACCCGGATCTTCACTGGTCGCAAATTAACATTGATGATCTGAGGAAAAATATGATTGTTCTTAAATAGTTGCTCAAAGAAAATAGTTTACCAACCTTTGGTTGTTTGCATTCGCCCTTCCACCTTTAAAGAAATGCAAAAATACTTTTCAATATGCGATTAGCAGATGGTACATGTCAGTTAATATTCTACAAAACAAGTCACTCGCCAAACCGCCTAATTAACAAGACACACATGCCTATAAGCTGTTTCCCATGTCACTAGCAACATTGTGGTAACAGGCTATACATTGCAGGTACTTGTATCACAGTTGCCAAACTGTCTAATTAACAAGACACACGTGCCTATAAGCTGTTTCCCATGTCACTAGCAACATTGTGGTAACAGGCTATTCATTGCAGGTACTTGTATCACAGTTGCCAAACTGTCTAATTAACAAGACACACATGCCTATTAGCTGTTTCCCATGTCACTAGCAACATTGTGGTAACAGGCTAGTCATTGCAGGTACTTGTATCACAGTTGCCAAATCACGCGTGAAACCATAGGAAGTGGTTATGGGCATGTGATATATTCCTAAATATGAAAATAGAATATGCTACATCATCGTTAGAGACACTCCCACGCACATACACACGCACGCGCGCACGCACCTACATAAACACACGCACGCGCGCGCATACACACACACTCAAAATACACACGCACACAGAACATATTGTATTCTTTTAAGTTCCTGAAAGCAGGGTTTATCGTTTTGAGGGTCAAGATTACGAAGTGTTCGTAAAGTTTATGTGTACCTGAAGTAGAGTCGCCTTTGCAGATGCACCAGACGCCCAGGCAGAGGATGTTGATCAAGAACATTAACGCCAAACCAAGGGCAAAGGAGTACAATTGGAGGTTGTCTGGAGGACATTCTGAAACAACACGACATGGAACAATACTGTTAAAAAGATGTTACAGAACATTTAAAGATCACGAAACTCACATCAGTCCTGCACTGGAACCCTTCCCTCAAACGACACCACATACTACAACAATCTAACACTGTTTCATTAAACTGAATAGGAGCTTTAAGTGAATTTGGGATCCATATACTCACTTTGACCGTGTTCTTGAACACCTTCACGATTTGGGATAGATTCTGTATGTTACTTCCACAGGTAAAGATCAGCATCAAGTCGGTTCCTGGTATGTTGACTGAAGAGTTGGAAGAACCGTCGGTGATGTCTGCTGTGGTCTGTCGATGACGTGAGGAATGCGGACCCTCTCTGTCAACAGGTGGATCAGCATTTCCTCAGAGCAGAAGAAGCGAGTGATGTTCACTGTGAGCACCCTGTCCGTCTTACTGCTGTTCTCTTGAAGACTGATGCTGCTGCACGAGGGGAATTCGGAGAAAACAATCTGGGAAGTAAAATCATTCAACTACTTGATTGCTTGGTGCAAATGACACACAAACCAGACGCAGTTAGTCCGATTTTCGTTAATGTTATAATTTTATATGATTATATATATTATACACCCCTTCTTGGCATAAAGTTTCAAATGAAAACACCACAAAATAGTTGACACCTTTATGTGACAGCTTCCACAGTTCCACGAATGTAGTGAGTGAGTATGGTTTTATGCCGCTTATAGCAATGTTCCAGCAATATCAGGGCGGGGGATACCAGAAATGGGCTTCACATACTGTACCCATGTGGGAGAATCGAACCCGGGTCATCGGCGTGACTAGCCAACGCTTTAACCACGAGGCAACCCCTCCACAACTGTAAGAACAAGTGTGTGTGTGTCTGTGTGTGTGTGCGTGCGTGCTCGTGTAGAACAGAGGCGGAAGTTGTCTTATTTACTTCATTCAACAGTTCCTGCAAAATGTTTTAGGACTCTGGACGTAGATTTTGGGTGTCATTTTCATACGTACCGGCAACAGTCATGCGGCAAGTGGAACGACGCTGCTCGCTTCCTCCTACAGCACATACCCAGTCTCCGTCATGTGACTGGGAAACATTGTTTATGGTGATGGCAGTGCTTGTAGTATTGATGACGGATGCCTTGAAGGCACTTTGTGTGATACATCGTCTTTGGGCGAGATCACACGTGGCCGCAGTTTTCCCACTTGGTGTTAAATAGGAATGGACATTTTGGCTTTTTGTCCCAATACAGGTCAGACTGACAGACATTCCTAGCTGACTGACTTCAGGGCAAAAGACGTGCTGTGTACCTGTAAAGATATGGCAGTTTTGTTGGATACCGTTTCCTGTCGTGGTATTGATGGAATATTGCTAAAAACAGCGTAACTAAACTCTTTCATTCATATGCTGAATATCAGAGTCCTGTTTGACAAAGAAGTGCCAGCTCGAAGATGATTGTTACTGCAATGCTTAACATAGAGTTACGACAGTCGTAACGCCGAGACGATCGTAGCTCTCATACTTTAACATAGACTTACGGCAGTCGTAGCACTAAGGCGATCGTAGCAGCCATACTTTAACATAGACTTACGACAGTCTTAGCACTAAGGCGATCGTAGCTGCCATACTTTAACATAAACTTACGACAGTCTTAGCACTAAGGCGATCGTAGCTCCCATACTTTAACATAGACTTACGGCAGTCTTAGCGCGGAGGCGATCGTAGCTCCCATACTTTAACATAGACTTACGACAGTCGTAGCACTAAGGCGATCGTAGCTCCCATACTTTAACATAGACTTACGACAGTCGTAGCACTAAGGCGATCGTAGCTCCCCTACTTTAACATAGACTTACGGCAGTCGTAGCACTAAGGCGATCGTAGCTCCCATACTTTAACATAGACTTACGGCAGTCTTAGCACTAAGGCGATCGTAGCTCCCATACTTTAACATAGACTTACGGCAGTCGTAGCACTAAGGCGATCGTAGCTCCCCTACTTTAACATAGACTTACGGCAGTCGTAGCACTAAGGCGATCGTAGCTCCCCTACTTTAACATAGACTTACGACAGTCGTAGCACTAAGGCGATCGTAGCTCCCATACTTTAACATAGACTTACGACAGTCGTAGCACTAAGGCTACCGTAGCACCCCTACTTTATCATAGACTTACGGCAGTCGTAGCACTAAGGCGATCGTAACTCCCATACTTTAACATAGACTTACGACAGTCGTAGCACTAAGGCGATCGTAGCTCCCATACTTTAACATAGACTTACGGCAGTCGTAGCACTAAGGCGATCGTAGCTCCACTACTTTATCATAGACTTACGACAGTCGTAGCACTAAGGCGATCGTAGCTCCCATACTTTAACATAGACTTACGGCAGTCTTAGCGCTAAGGCGATCGTAGCTCCCATACTTTAACATAGACTTACGGCAGTCGTAGCACTAAGGCGACCGTAGCTCCACTACTTTATCATAGACGTACGACAGTCGTAGCACTAAGGCGATCGTAGCTGCCATACTTTAACATAGACTTACGATAGTCTTAGCACTAAGGCGATCGTAGCTCCCATACTTTAACATAGACTTACGGCAGTCGTAGCACTAAGGCGATCGTAGCTCCCATACTTTAACATAGACTTACGGCAGTCTTAGCACTAAGGCGATCGTAGCTCCCATACTTTAACATAGACTTACGGCAGTCGTAGCACTAAGGCGATCGTAGCTCCATACTTTATCATAGACTTACGACAGTCGTAGCACTAAGGCGATCGTAGCTCCCATACTTTAACATAGACTTACGGCAGTCGTAGCACTAAGGCGATCGTAGCTCCCATACTTTAACATAGACTTACGACAGTCTTAGCACTAAGGCGATCGTAGCTCCCATACTTTATCATAGACTTACGGCAGTCTTAGCACTAAGGCGATCGTAGCTCCCATACTTTAACATAGACTTACGACAGTCTTAGCACTAAGGCGATCGTAGCTCCCATACTTTAACATAGACTTACGACAGTCTTAGCACTAAGGCGATCGTAGCTCCCATACTTTAACATAGACTTACGGCGACTTAGTCTTAGCACTAAGGCGATCGTAGCTCCCATACTTTAACATAGACTTACGGCAGTCTTAGCACTAAGGCGATCGTAGCTCCCATACTTTATCATAGACTTACGACAGTCGTAGCACTAAGGCGATCGTAGCTCCCATACTTTAAGATGGACTTACGATAGTCGTAGCACTAAGGCTACCGCAGCACCCCTACTTTATCATAGACTTACGGCTGTCTTAGCACTAAGGCGATCGTAGCTCCCATACTTTAACATAGACTTACGGCAGTCTTAGCACTAAGGCGATCGTAGCTCCCATACTTTAACATAGACTTACGGCAGTCTTAGCACTAAGGCGATCGTAGCTCCCATACTTTAACATAGACTTACGGCAGTCGTAGCACTAAGGCGATCGTAGCTCCCATACTTTAACATAGACTTACGACAGTCGTAGCGCTAAGGCGATCGTAGCTCCCATACTTTAACATAGACTTACGGCAGTCTTAGCACTAAGGCGATCGTAGCTCCCATACTTTACAGATAGACTTACGGCAGTCGTAGCACTAAGGCGATCGTAGCTCCCATACTTTATCATAGACTTACGGCAGTCTTAGCACTAAGGCGATCGTAGCTCCCATACTTTAACATAGACTTACGACAGTCTTAGCACTAAGGCGATCGTCGTAGCTCCCATACTTTATCATAGACTTACGACAGTCTTAGCACTAAGGCGATCGTAGCTCCCATACTTTATACATAGACTTACGGCAGTCGTAGCACTAAGGCGATCGTAGCTCCCTACTTTAACATAGACTTACGGCAGTCTTAGCACTAAGGCGATCGTAGCTCCCATACTTTAACATAGACTTACGGCAGTCTTAGCACTAAGGCGATCGTAGCTCCCATACTTTAACATAGACTTACGACAGTCTTAGCACTAAGGCGATCGTAGCTCCCATACTTTAACATAGACTTACGACAGTCGTAGCGCTAAGGCGATCGTAGCTCCCATACTTTATCATAGACTTACGGCAGTCTTAGCACTAAGGCGATCGTAGCTCCCCATACTTTAACATAGACTTACGGCAGTCGTAGCACTAAGGCGATCGTAGCTCCCATACTTTAACATAGACTTACGATAGTCGTAGCACTAAGGCGATCGTAGCTCCCATACTTTAACATAGACTTACCACAGCCGTAGCGCTAAGGCGATCGTAGCTCCCATACTTTAACATAGACTTACGGCAGTCTTAGCACTAAGGCGATCGTAGCTCCCCTACTTTAACATAGACTTACGGCAGTCTTAGCACTAAGGCGATCGTAGCTCCCATACTTTAACATAGACTTACGGCAGTCGTAGCACTAAGGCGACCGTAGCTCCTCTACTTTAACATAGACTTACGACAGTCGTAGCACTAAGGTGATCGTAACTCCCCTACTTTAACATAGGGTTACGATAGTCGTAGCACAATGGCGACCGTAGCTCTCCATAGTTTGAAAGAGACATACGACAGTCGTGTAGTCGCTTTGTAAAACGAGAGCCAGAGCCTAGATTTTCGAAGCTTTCTTAGACCTAAGATTGTCGTAAGTTAATGTTAATGTATAGCATTTACGACTATCTTAACTCTAGGAGAGCTTCGAAAATCTAGGTCCAGGGTACGATGGAGACAGGGAAGGTGATTAGATCATATACACATGACATCAGCGAGAAAGACTAATGGGTATGCTTCATATGTGTTAAGATAATTGTACAGCATGTATATATTGTGTGTCGTGTTGAATCTCGTTAATACACTAAGTGAATCCATATGGAATGTGGCTGGTTATACTGTATGACAACACCATCATGGATAATGACTGAACGTATTGTATGACAAGACTATCAGTATAGGTGGGGTGAATACCAGAGTATAGAATATGAGAACTACATCACCATCAGTGGGATAATGAGAGAATGTTCTGTATGTCAAAATCATCACTATCAGATTGATCATAAGAGAATGTTCTGTATGTCAAAATCATCACTATCAGTTTGATCATAGAGAATGTTCTGTATGCCAAAATCATCACTATGTATTTCATCATGAGCGAATGTTCTGTATGTCAAAACCATCACTATTAGTTTGATCATGAGAGAATGTTCGGTATGTCAAAATCACCACTATTAGTTTGATCACAGGAGAATGTTCTGTATGTCAAACTCATCTCTATTAGTTTGATCATGAGCGAATGTTCTGTATGTCAAAATCACCACTATTAGTTTGATCATAAGAGAATGTTCTGCCTGACTGACTGACTCATTTTGGTTTTACGCCGCTTTTAGCAATATTCCAGCAACATCACGGCGGGGGACACCAGAAATGGGCTTCACACATTGTACCCATGTGGGGATTCGAACCCGGGTCTTTGGCGTGATGAGCCCACGCTTAAACCATTAGGCTACCCCACAGCCCCAAAATCATCACAGTTGGATAATGAGTATGTCAAAATCATCACTATTAGTTTGATCATGAGCGAATGTTCTGTATGTCAAAATCACCACTTTCAGTTTGATCATAGGAGAATGTTCTGTATGTCAAAATCACCACTACTAGTTTGATTATAAGAGAATGTTCTGTATGTCAAAGTCATCACAGATGGATAATGAGTATGTCAAAATCATCACAGTTGGATAATGAGTATGTCAAAATCATCACTATTAGTTTGATCATGAGCGAATGTTCTGTATGTCAAAATCACCACCATTAGTTTGATCATAGGAGAATGTTCTGTATGTCAAAATCATCTCTATTAGTTTGATCATGAGCGAATGTTCTGTATGTTAAAATCACCACTATCAGTTTGATCATGGGAGAATGTTCTATATGTCAAAACATCACTATGTATTTCATCATGAGCGAATGTTCTGTATGTCGAAATCATCACTATTAGTTTGATCATGGGAGAATGTTCGGTATGTCAAAATCATCAGAGTTGGATAATGAGTATGTCAAAATCATCACAGTTGGATAATGAGTATGTCAAAATCATCACTATTAGTTTGATCATGAGCGAATGTTCAGTATGTCAAAATCACCACTATTAGTTTGATCATAGGAGAATGTTCTGTATGTCAAAATCATCTCTATTCGTTTGATCATGAGCGAATGTTCTGTATGTCAAAATCACCACTGTTAGTTTGATCATGAGCGAATGTTCTGTATGTCAAAATCACCACTATTAGTTTGATCATAAGAGAATGTTCTGTATGTCAAAATCATCTCTATTAGTTTGATCATGAGCGAATGTTCTGGATGTTAAAATCACCACTATCAGTTTGATCATGGGAGAATGTTCTATATGTCAAAACATCACTATTAGTTTGATCATGAGGGAATGTTCTGTATGTCGAAATCATCACTATTAGTTTGATCATGGGAGAAAGTTCTGTATGTCAAAATCATCACAGTTGGATAATGAGTATGTCAAAATCATCACAGTTGGATAATGAGTATGTCAAAATCATCACTATTAGTTTGATCATGAGCGAATGTTCAGTATGTCAAAATCACCACTATTAGTTTGATCATAGGAGAATGTTCTGTATGTCAAAATCATCTCTATTCGTTTGATCATGAGCGAATGTTCTGTATGTCAAAATCACCACTATCAGTTTGATCATGGGAGAATGTTCTGTATGTCAAAATCACCACTGTTAGTTTGATCATGAGCGAATGTTCTGTATGTCAAAATCACCACTATTAGTTTGATCATAAGAGAATGTTCTGAATGTCAAAATCATCACAGTTGGATAATGACTATGTCAAAATCATCACAGTTGGATAATGAGTATGTCAAAATCATCACTATTAGTTTGATCATGAGCGAATATTCTGTATGTCAAAATCACCACTATCAGTTTGATCAGAGGAGAATGTTCTGTATGTCAAAATCACCATTACTAGTTTGATCATAAGAGAATGTTCTGTATTTCAAAATCATCACAGTTGGATAATGAGTATGTCAAAATCATCACAGTTGGATAATGAGTATGTCAAAATCATCACTATTAGTTTGATCATGAGCGGATGTTCAGTATGTCAAAATCAACACTATCAGTTTGATCATAGGAGAATGTTCCGTATGTCAAAATCATCTCTATTAGTTTGATCATGAGCGAAAGTTCTGTATTTCAAATTCATCAATATGTCTTTCATCATGAGCGGATGCTCTGTATGTCAAAATCACCACTATTAGTTTGATCATGAGCGAATGTTCTGTATGTCAAAATCACCACTATTAGTTTGATCATGAGGGAGTGTTCTGTATGTCAAAATCCTCTCTATTACTTTGATCATAGGAGAATGTTCTGTATGTCAAAATCATCTCTATTAGGTTGATCATGAGGGAATGTTCTGTATGTCAAAATCACCACTATTAGTTTGATCATCAGATAATGTTCTGTACGTCAAAATCATCACTATTAGTTTGATCATGAGCGAATGTTCAGTATGTCAAAATCACCACTATTAGTTTGATCAGGAGCGAATGTTCTGTATGTCAAAATCACCACTATTAGTTTGATCATGAGCAAATGTTCTGTATGTCAAAATCAGCACTGTTCGTTTGATCATGAGCGAATGTTCTGTATGTCAAAATCACCACTATTAGTTTGATCGTAGGAGAATGTTCTGCATGTCAAAGTCATCTCTATTAGTTTGATCATAGGAGAATATTGTGTTAGTTTCATCATGTGGGAATGTTCTGAATGTCAAAATCACCACTATCAGTTTGATCAGAGGAGAATGTTCTGTATGTCAAAATCACCACTACTAGTGTGATCATAAGAGAATGTTCTGTATTTCAAAATCATCAAAGTTGGATAATGAGTATGTCAAAATCATCACAGTTGGATAATGAGTATGTCAAAATCATCACTATTAATTTGATCATGAGCGAATGTTCAGTATCTCTAAATCATCACTATTAGTTTGATCATGAGCGAATGTTCGGTATGTCAAAATCACCACTATTAGTGTGATCACTGTATGTCAAAATATTCTAGTTTGATGATCTGTGTCAAAATCACCACTATCAGTTTGATCACAGGAGAATGTTCTGTATGTCAAAATCATCGCTGTGTTTCATCATGAGCGAATGTTCTGTATGTCAAAACATCACTATTAGTTTGATCATGGCCGAATGTTCTGTATGTCAAAATCACCACTATTAGTTTGATCACAGGAGAATGTTCTGTATGTCAAAATCACCACTATTAGTTTGATCATGAGCGAATGTTCTGTATGTCGAAATCACCATTACTAGTTTGATCATAAGAGAATGTTCTGAATGTCAAAATCATCACAGTTGGATAATGAGTACTCAAAATCATAGTTGGATAATAGATGTCAAAATCATCACTATTAGTTTGATCATGAGCGAATGTTCTGTCAAAATCGTCAAAATGTTCTGTATCTCAGAATCACCACTATTAGTTTGATCATGGAGGGAATGTTCTGTATCAAAATCACCACTATTAGTTTGATCATAGGAGAATGTTCTGTATGTCAAAATCGTCTCTATTAATTTGATCATGAGCAGATGTTCATGTCAAAATCACCACTATTAGTTTGATCGTAGGAGAATGTTCTGTATGTCAAAGTCATCTCTATTAGTTTCATCATAGGAGAATATTCTATATGTCAAAATGTCTCTATTAGTTTGATCATGAGCAGAATCAAAATCACCATTATTAGCTTGATCATAAGAGAATGTTCTGAATGTCAAAATCATCACATTTGGATAATGAGTATGTCAAAATCATCGAAGTGGGATAATGAATGAGTATGTCAAAATCATCACTATTAGTTTGATCGTTAGCGAATGTTCTGTATTTCAAAATCATCAATATGTGTTTCATCATGGCCGAATTTTCTGTATGTCAAAATCACCACCGTTAGTTTCATCATGAGAGCATGTTCTGTATGTCAAAATCACCACTATTAGTTTGATCATAGGAGAGATGTTCTGTATGTCAAAATCATCTCTATTAGTTTCATCATGAGGGAATGTTCTGTATGTCAAAATCACCACTATTAGTTTGATCATAAGAGAATGTTCTGTATGTCAAAATCACCACTATTAGTTTGATCATAGGAGAATGTTCTGTATGTAAAAATCATCTCTATTTGTTTGATGATGAGCAGAATGTTCTGTATGTCAAAATCACCGCTGTTAGTTTGATCATGAGCAGATGTTCTGTATGTCAAAATCACCACTATTAGTTTGATCATAGGAGAATGTTCTGTATGTCAAAATCATCTCTATTAGTTTCATCATGAGGAATGTTCTGTATGTCAAAATCGCCACTATTAGTTTGATCATAAGAGATGTTCTGTATGTCAAAATCACCACTATTAGTTTGATCATAGAGAATGTTCTGTATGTCAAAAATCACCACTATTCAGTGTGATCACAGGAGAATGTTCTGTAATGTCAAAATCATCACTATTAGTTTGATCATGGCCGAATGTTCTGTATGTCAAAAATCACCACTGTTAGTTTGATCATGAGCGAATGTTCTGTATGTCAAAATCACCACTATTAGTTTGATCGTAGGAGAATGTTCTGTAATGTCAAAATCATCTCTATTAGTTTGATCATGGGAGAATGTTCTGTATGTCAAAATCATCTCTATTAGTTTGATCTTGAGCGAATGTTCGGTATGTCAAAATCATCACCATCAGGTTGATCATAAGATAATGTTCTGTATGCCAAAATGATCTCTATAAGGTTTGATCATGAGCGAATGTTCTGTGTGTCAAAATCACCACTATCAGTTTGATCAGAGGAGAATGTTCTGTATGTCAAAATCATCACTATTAGTTTGATCATGAGCGAATGTTCAGTATGTCAAAATCACCACTATTAGTTTGATCATGAGCAAATGTTCTGTATGTCAAAATCAGTCTGTTAGTTTGATCATGAGCAGAATGTTCTGTATTTCAAAATCACCACTATTAGTTTGATCGTAGGAGAATGTTCTGTATGTCAAAGTCATCTCTATTAGTTTGATCATAGGAGAATATTCTGTATGTCAAAATCATCTCTATTAGTTTGATCATGAGCGAATGTTCTTTATGTCAAAATCACCATTATTAGTTTGATCATAAGAGAATGTTCTGAATGTCAAAATCATCACATTTGGATAATGAGTATGTCAAAATCATCGAAGTGGGATAATGAATGAGTATGTCAAAATCATCACTAATAGTTTGATCGTTAGCGAATGTTCTGTATTTCAAAATCATCAATATGTGTTTCATCATGGCCGAATTTTCTGTATGTCAAAATCACCACTGTTAGTTTCATCATGAGCGCATGTTCTGTATGTCAAAATCACCACTATTAGTTTGATCATAGGAGAATGTTCTGTATGTCAAAATCATCTCTATTAGTTTCATCATGAGGGAATGTTCTGTATGTCAAAATCACCACTATTAGTTTGATCATGAGCAGATGTTCTGTATGTCAAAATCATCACTATCAGGTTGATCATAAGATAATGTTCTGTATGCCAAAATGATCTCTATAAATTTGATCATGAGCGAATGTTCTGTGTGTCAAAATCACCACTATCAGTTTGATCAGAGGAGAATGTTCTGTATGTCAAAATCATCACTATTAGTTTGATCATAAGAGAATGTTCTGAATGTCAAAATCATCACATTTGGATAATGAGTATGTCAAAATCATCGAAGTGGGATAATGAATGAGTATGTCAAAATCATCACTAATAGTTTGATCGTTAGCGAATGTTCTGTATTTCAAAATCATCAATATGTGTTTCATCATGGCCGAATTTTCTGTATGTCAAAATCACCACTGTTAGTTTGATCATGAGCGCATGTTCTGTATGTCAAAATCACCACTATTAGTTTGATCATAGGAGAATGTTCTGTATGTCAAAATCATCTCTATTAGTTTGATCATAGGAGTATGTTCTGTATGTCAAAATCACCACTATTAGTTTGATCATGAGCGAATGTTCTGTATGTCAAAATCATCACCATCAGGTTGATCATAAGATAATGTTCTGTATGTAAAATGATCTCTATAAATTTGATCATGAGCGAATGTTCTGTGTGTCAAAATCACCACTATCAGTTTGATCAGAGGAGAATGTTCTGTATGTCAAAATCATCACTATTAGTTTGATCATGAGCAAATGTTCAGTATGTCAAAATCACCACTATTAGTTTGATCAGGAGCGAATGTTCTGTATGTCAAAATCACCACTATTAGTTTGATCATGAGCAAATGTTCTGTATGTCAAAATCAGCACTGTTAGTTTGATCATGAGCGAATGTTCTGTATTTCAAAATCACCACTATTAGTTTGATCGTAGGAGAATGTTCTGTATGTCAAAGTCATCTCTATTAGTTTGATCATAGGAGAATATTCTGTATGTCAAAATCATCTCTATTAGTTTGATCATGAGCGAATGTTCTTTATGTGAAAATCACCATTATTAGTTTGATCATAAGAGAATGTTCTGAATGTCAAAATCATCAATACATTTGGATAATGAGTATGTCAAAATCATCGAAGTGGGATAATGAATGAGTATGTCAAAATCATCATAATAGCTTGATCGTTAGCGAATGTTCTGTATTTCAAAATCATCAATATGTGTTTCATCATGGCCGAATTTTCTGTATGTCAAAATCACCACTGTTAGTTTGATCATGAGCGCATGTTCTGTATGTCAAAAATCACCACTATTAGTTTGATCATAGGAGAATGTTCTGTATGTCAAAATCATCTCTATTAGTTTGATCATAGGAGTATGTTCTGTATGTCAAAATCACCACTATTAGTTTGATCATGAGCGAATGTTCTGTATGTCAAAATCATCACCATCAGGTTGATCATAAGATAATGTTCTGTATGCCAAAATGATCTCTATAAATTTGATCATGAGCGAATGTTCTGTGTGTCAAAATCACCACTATCAGTTTGATCAGAGGAGAATGTTCTGTATGTCAAAATCATCACTATTAGTTTGATCATGAGCAAATGTTCAGTATGTCAAAATCACCACTATTAGTTTGATCAGGAGCGAATGTTCTGTGTATGTCAAAATCACCACTATTAGTTTGATCATGAGCAAATGTTCTGTATGTCAAAATCAGCACTGTTAGTTTGATCATGAGCGAATGTTCTGTATTTCAAAATCACCACTATTAGTTTGATCGTAGGAGAATGTTCTGTATGTCAAAGTCATCTCTATTAGTTTGATCATAGGAGAATATTCTGTATGTCAAAATCATCTCTATTAGTTTGATCATGAGCGAATGTTCTTTATGAAAAATCACCATTATTAGTTTGATCATAAGAGAATGTTCTGAATGTCAAAATCATCACATTTGGATAATGAGTATATGTCAAAATCATCGAAGTGGGATAATGAATGAGTATGTCAAAATCATCACTAATAGCTTGATCGTTAGCGAATGTTCTGTATTTCAAAATCATCAATATGTGTTTCATCATGGCCGAATTTTCTGTATGTCAAAATCACCACTGTTAGTTTGATCATGAGCGCATGTTCTGTATGTCAAAATCACCACTATTAGTTTGATCATAGGAGAATGTTCTGTATGTCAAAATCATCTCTATTAGTTTGATCATAGGAGTATGTTCTGTATGTCAAAATCATCACTATTAGTTTGATCATGAGCGAATGTTCTGTATGTCAAAATCATCACCATCAGGTTGATCATAAGATAATGTTCTGTATGCCAAAATGATCTCTATAAATTTGATCATGAGAGAATGTTCTGTGTGTAAAAATCACCACTATCAGTTTGATCAGAGGAGAATGTTCTGTATGTCAAAATCACCACTACTAGTTTGATCATAAGAGAATGTTCTGTATTTCAAAATCATCACAGTTGGATAATGAGTATGTCAAAATCATCACAGTTGGATAACGAGTATGTCAAAATCATCACTATTAGTTTGATCATGAGCGAGTGTTCAGTATGTCAAAATCACCACTATCAGTTTGATCATAGGAGAATGTTCTGTATGTAAAAATCATCACTATTAGTTTGATCATGAGCGAATGTTCAGTATGTCAAAATCACCACTGTTAGTTTGATCATGAGCGAATGTTCTGTATGTCAAAATCATCTCTATTAGTTTGATCATAGGAGAATGTTCTGTATGTCAAAATCATCTCTATTAGTTTGATCTTGAGCGAATGTTCGGTATGTCAAAATCATCACCATCAGGTTGATCATAAGATAATGTTCTGTATGCCAAAATGATCTCTATAAATTTGATCATGAGCGAATGTTCTGTGTGTCAAAATCACCACTATCAGTTTGATCAGAGGAGAATGTTCTGTCTGTCAAAATCATCACTATTAGTTTGATCATGAGCGAATGTTCAGTATGTCAAAATCACCACTATTAGTTTGATCATGAGCGAATGTTCAGTATGTAAAAATCACCACCATTAGTTTGATCATGAGCAAATGTTCTGTATGTCAAAATCAGCACTGTTAGTTTGATCATGAGCGAATGTTCTGTATTTCAAAATCACCACTATTAGTCTGATCGTAGGAGAATGTTCTGTATGTCAAAGTCATCTCTATTAGTTTGATCATAGGAGAATATTCTGTATGTCAAAATCATCTCTATTAGTTTGATCATGAGCGAATGTTCTTTATGTCAAAATCACCATTATTAGTTTGATCATAAGAGAATGTTCTGAATGTCAAAATCATCACAGTTGGATAATGAGTATGTCAAAATCATCGAAGTGGGATAATGAATGAGTATGTCAAAATCATCACTAATAGTTTGATCGTTATCGAATGTTCTGTATTTCAAAATCATCAATATGTGTTTCATCATGAGCGAATGTTCTGTATCTCAAAATCACCACTATTAGTTTGATCATGAGGGAATGTTCTGTATATCAAAATCACCACTATTAGTTTGATCATAGGAGAATGTTCTGTATGTCAAAATCGTCTCTATTAATTTGATCATGAGCGAATGTTCTGTATGTCAAAATCACCACTATTAGTTTGATCGTAGGAGAATGTTCTGTATGTCAAAGTCATCTCTATTAGTTTCATCATAGGAGAATATTCTGTATGTCAAAATCATCTCTATTAGTTTGATCATGAGCGAATGTTCTTTATGTCAAAATCACCATTATTAGTTTGATCATAAGAGAATGTTCTGAATGTCAAAATCATCACATTTGGATAATGAGTATGTCAAAATCATCGAAGTGGGATAATGAATGAGTATGTCAAAATCATCACTATTAGTTTGATCGTTAGCGAATGTTCTGTATTTCAAAATCATCAATATGTGTTTCATCATGGCCGAATTTTCTGTATGTCAAAATCACCACCGTTAGTTTCATCATGAGCGCATGTTCTGTATGTCAAAATCACCACTATTAGTTTGATCATAGGAGAATGTTCTGTATGTCAAAATCATCTCTATTAGTTTCATCATGAGGGAATGTTCTGTATGTCAAAATCACCACTATTAGTTTGATCATAAGAGAATGTTCTGTATGTCAAAATCACCACTATTAGTTTGATCATAGGAGAATGTTCTGTATGTAAAAATCATCTCTATTTGTTTGATCATGAGCGAATGTTCTGTATGTCAAAATCACCGCTGTTAGTTTGATCATGAGCGAATGTTCTGTATGTCAAAATCACCACTATTAGTTTGATCATAGGAGAATGTTCTGTATGTCAAAATCATCTCTATTAGTTTCATCATGAGGGAATGTTCTGTATGTCAAAATCACCACTATTAGTTTGATCATAAGAGAATGTTCTGTATGTCAAAATCACCACTATTAGTTTGATCATAAGAGAATGTTCTGTATGTCAAAATCACCACTATTAGTTTGATCATGAGCGAATGTTCTGTATGTCAAAATCACCACTATTAGTGTGATCACAGGAGAATGTTCTGTATGTCAAAATCATCACTATTAGTTTGATCATGGCCGAATGTTCTGTATGTCAAAATCACCACTATTAGTGTGATCACAGGAGAATGTTCTGTATGTCAAAATCATCTCTATTAGTTTGATCATAGGAGAATGTTCTGTATGTCAAAATCATCTCTATTAGTTTGATCTTGAGCGAATGTTCGGTATGTCAAAATCATCACCATCAGGTTGATCATAAGATAATGTTCTGTATGCCAAAATGATCTCTATAAATTTGATCATGAGCGAATGTTCTGTGTGTCAAAATCACCACTATCAGTTTGATCAGAGGAGAATGTTCTGTATGTCAAAATCATCACTATTAGTTTGATCATGAGCGAATGTTCAGTATGTCAAAATCACCACTATTAGTTTGATCATGAGCAAATGTTCTGTATGTCAAAATCAGCACTGTTAGTTTGATCATGAGCGAATGTTCTGTATTTCAAAATCACCACTATTAGTTTGATCGTAGGAGAATGTTCTGTATGTCAAAGTCATCTCTATTAGTTTGATCATAGGAGAATATTCTGTATGTCAAAATCATCTCTATTAGTTTGATCATGAGCGAATGTTCTTTATGTCAAAATCACCATTATTAGTTTGATCATAAGAGAATGTTCTGAATGTCAAAATCATCACATTTGGATAATGAGTATGTCAAAATCATCGAAGTGGGATAATGAATGAGTATGTCAAAATCATCACTAATAGTTTGATCGTTAGCGAATGTTCTGTATTTCAAAATCATCAATATGTGTTTCATCATGGCCGAATTTTCTGTATGTCAAAATCACCACTGTTAGTTTGATCATGAGCGCATGTTCTGTATGTCAAAATCACCACTATTAGTTTGATCATAGGAGAATGTTCTGTATGTCAAAATCATCTCTATTAGTTTGATCATAGGAGTATGTTCTGTATGTCAAAATCACCACTATTAGTTTGATCATGAGCGAATGTTCTGTATGTCAAAATCATCACCATCAGGTTGATCATAAGATAATGTTCTGTATGCCAAAATGATCTCTATAAATTTGATCATGAGCGAATGTTCTGTGTGTCAAAATCACCACTATCAGTTTGATCAGAGGAGAATGTTCTGTATGTCAAAATCATCACTATTAGTTTGATCATAAGAGAATGTTCTGAATGTCAAAATCATCACATTTGGATAATGAGTATGTCAAAATCATCGAAGTGGGATAATGAATGAGTATGTCAAAATCATCACTAATAGTTTGATCGTTAGCGAATGTTCTGTATTTCAAAATCATCAATATGTGTTTCATCATGGCCGAATTTTCTGTATGTCAAAATCACCACTGTTAGTTTGATCATGAGCGCATGTTCTGTATGTCAAAATCACCACTATTAGTTTGATCATAGGAGAATGTTCTGTATGTCAAAATCATCTCTATTAGTTTGATCATAGAGTATGTTCTGTATGTCAAAATCACCACTATTAGTTTGATCATGAGCGAATGTTCTGTATGTCAAAATCATCACCATCAGGTTGATCATAAGATAATGTTCTGTATGCCAAAATGATCTCTATAAATTTGATCATGAGCGAATGTTCTGTGTGTCAAAATCACCACTATCAGTTTGATCAGAGGAGAATGTTCTGTATGTCAAAATCATCACTATTAGTTTGATCATGAGCAAATGTTCAGTATGTCAAAATCACCACTATTAGTTTGATCAGGAGCGAATGTTCTGTATGTCAAAATCACCACTATTAGTTTGATCATGAGCAAATGTTCTGTATGTCAAAATCAGCACTGTTAGTTTGATCATGAGCGAATGTTCTGTATTTCAAAATCACCACTATTAGTTTGATCGTAGGAGAATGTTCTGTATGTCAAAGTCATCTCTATTAGTTTGATCATGAGCGAATGTTCTTTATGTCAAAATCACCATTATTAGTTTGATCATAAGAGAATGTTCTGAATGTCAAAATCATCACATTTGGATAATGAGTATGTCAAAATCATCGAAGTGGGATAATGAATGAGTATGTCAAAATCATCACTAATAGCTTGATCGTTAGCGAATGTTCTGTATTTCAAAATCATCAATATGTGTTTCATCATGAGCGAATGTTCTGTATCTCAAAATCACCACTATTAGTTTGATCATGAGCGAATGTTCTGTATGTCAAAATCACCACTATTGGTTTGATCAGAGGAGAATGTTCTCTATGTCAAAATCATCTCTATTAGTTTGATCATGAGCGAATGTTCTGTATGTCAAAATCACCACTATTAGTTTGATCAAAAGAGAATGTTCTGCATGTCAAAACCATCTCAGTTGGATAATGAGTATGTCAAAATCATCACAGTTGGATAATGAGTATGTCAAAATCATCACTATTAGTTTGATCATGAGCGAATGTTCTGTATGTCAAAATCACCACTATCAGTTTGATCAGAGGAGAATGTTCTGTATGTCAAAATCACCACTACTAGTTTGATCATAAGAGAATGTTCTGTATTTCAAAATCATCAGAGTTGGATAATGAGTATGTCAAAATCATCACAGTTGGATAATGAGTATGTCAAAATCATCACTATTAGTTTGATCATGAGCGAATGTTCAGTATGTCAAAATCAACACTATCAGTTTGATCATAGGAGAATGTTCTGTATGTCAAAATCATCTCTATTAGTTTGATCATGAGCGAAAGTTCTGTATTTCAAAACCATCAATATGTGTTTCATCATGAGCGAACGTTCTGTATATCAAAATCACCACTATTAGTTTGATCATGAGCGAATGTTCTGTATGTCAAAATCACCACTATTAGTTTGATCACAGGAGAATGTTCTGTATGTCAAAATCATCACTATTAGTTTGATCATGGCCGAATGTTCTGTATGTCAAAATCACCACTGTTAGTTTGATCATGAGCGCATGTTCTGTATGTCAAAATCACCACTATTAGTTTGATCATAGGAGAATGTTCTGTATGTCAAAATCATCTCTATTAGTTTGATCATAGGAGTATGTTCTGTATGCAAAAATCATCACTATTAGTTTGATCATAAGATAATGTTCTGTATGCCAAAATGATCTCTATCAATTTGATCATGAGAGAATGTTCTGTGTGTAAAAATCACCACTATCAGTTTGATCAGAGGAGAATGTTCTGTATGTCAAAATCACCACTACTAGTTTGATCATAAGAGAATGTTCTGTATTTCAAAATCATCACAGTTGGATAATGAGTATGTCAAAATCATCACAGTTGGATAATGAGTATGTCAAAATCATCACTATTAGTTTGATCATGAGCGAGTGTTCAGTATGTCAAAATCACCACTATCAGTTTGATCATAGGAGAATGTTCTGTATGTAAAAATCATCACTATTAGTTTGATCATGAGCGAATGTTCAATATGTCAAAATCACCAATATCAGTGTGATCATAGGAGAATGTTCTGTATGTAAAAATCATCTCTATTTGTTTGATCATGAGCGAATGTTCTGTATGTCAAAATCACCACTGTTAGTTTGATCATGAGCGAATGTTCTGTATGTCAAAATCACCACTATTAGTTTGATCAAAGGAGAATGTTCTGTATGTCAAAATCATCTCTATTAGTTTCATCATGAGGGAATGTTCTGTATGTCAAAATCACCACTATTAGTTTGATCATAAGAGAATGTTCTGTATGTCAAAATCACCACTATTAGTTTGATCATGAGCGAATGTTCTGTATGTCAAAATCACCACTATTAGTTTGATCATGAGCGAATGTTCTGTATGTCAAAATCACCACTATTACTGTGATCACAGGAGAATGTTCTGTATGTCAAAATCATCACTATTAGTTTGATCACGAGCGAATGTTCTGTATGTCAAAATCACCACTGTTAGTTTGATCATGAGCGCATGTTCTGTATGTCAAAATCACCACTATTAGTTTGATCGTAGGAGAATGTTCTGTATGTCAAAATCATCTCTATTAGTTTGATCATAGGAGAATGTTCTGTATGTCAAAATCACCACTATTAGTTTGATCAAAAGCGAATGTTCTGTATGTCAAAATCACCACTATTACTGTGATCACAGGAGAATGTTCTGTATGTCAAAATCATCACTATTAGTTTGATCACGAGCGAATGTTCTGTATGTCAAAATCACCACTGTTAGTTTGATCATGAGCGCATGTTCTGTATGTCAAAATCACCACTATTAGTTTGATCGTAGGAGAATGTTCTGTATGTCAAAATCATCTCTATTAGTTTGATCATAGGAGAATGTTCTGTATGTCAAAATCATCTCTATTAGTTTGATCTTGAGCGAATGTTCGGTATGTCAAAATCATCACCATCAGGTTGATCATAAGATAATGTTCTGTATGCCAAAATGATCTCTATAAATTTGATCATGAGCGAATGTTCTGTGTGTCAAAATCACCACTATCAGTTTGATCAGAGGAGAATGTTCTGTATGTCAAAATCACCACTACTAGTTTGATCATAAGAGAATATTCTGTATTTCAAAATCATCACAGTTGGATAATGAGTATGTCAAAATCATCACAGTTGGATAATGAGTATGTCAAAATCATCACTATTAGTTTGATCATGAGTGAGTGTTCAGTATGTCAAAATCACCACTATCAGTTTGATCATAGGAGAATGTTCTCTATGTACAAGTCATCACTATTAGTTTGATCATGAGCGAATGTTCAGTATGTCAAAATCACCACTATCAGTTTGATCATAGGAGAATGTTCTGTATGTAAAAATCACCACTATTAGTTTGATCATGAGCGAATGTTCTGTATGTCAAAATCACCACTGTTAGTTTGATCATGAGCGAATGTTCTGTATGTCAAAATCACCACTATTAGTTTGATCATAGGAGAATGTTCTGTATGTCAAAATCATCTCTATTAGTTTCATCATGAGGGAATGTTCTGTATGTCAAAATCACCACTATTAGTTTGATCATAAGTGAATGTTCTGTATGTCAAAATCACCACTATTAGTTTGATCATGAGCGAATGTTCTGTATGTCAAAATCACCACTATTAGTTTGATCATGAGCGAATGTTCTGTATGTCAAAATCACCACTATTAGTTTGATCACAGGAGAATGTTCTGTATGTCAAAATCATCACTATTAGTTTGATCATTGCCGAATGTTCTGTATGTCAAAATCACCACTGTTAGTTTGATCATGAGCGAATGTTCTGTATGTCAAAATCACCACTATTAGTTTGATCGTAGGAGAATGTTCTGTATGTCAAAATCATCTCTATTAGTTTGATCATAGGAGAATGTTCTGTATGTCAAAATCATCTCTATTAGTTTGATCATGAGCGAATGTTCGGTATGTCAAAATCATCACCATCAGGTTGATCATAAGATAATGTTCTGTATGCCAAAATGATCACTATAAATTTGATCATGAGCGAATGTTCTGTTTGTCAAAATCACCACTATCAGTTTGATCAGAGGAGAATGTTCTGTATGTCAAAATCACCACTACTAGTTTGATCATAAGAGAATATTCTGTATTTCAAAATCATCACAGTTGGATAATGAGTATGTCAAAATCATCACAGTTGGATAATGAGTATGTCAAAATCATCACTATTAGTTTGATCATGAGCGAGTGTTCAGTATGTCAAAATCACCACTATCAGTTTGATCATAGGAGAATGTTCTGTATGTAAAAATCATCACTATTAGTTTGATCATGAGCGAATGTTCAGTATGTCAAAATCACCAATATCAGTTTGATCATAGGAGAATGTTCTGTATGTAAAAATCACCACTATTAGTTTGATCATGAGGGAATGTTCTGTATGTCAAAATCACCACTGTTAGTTTGATCATGAGCGAATGTTCTGTATGTCAAAATCACCACTATTAGTTTGATCATAGGAGAATGTTCTGTATGTCAAAATCATCTCTATTAGTTTGATCGTAGGAGAATGTTCTGTATGTCAAAATCATCTCTATTAGTTTGATCATGAGCGAATGTTCGGTATGTCAAAATCATCACCATCAGGTTGATCATAAGATAATGTTCTGTATGCCAAAATCATCACTATAAATTTGATCATGAGCGAATGTTCTGTGTGTCAACACCGTCACTATCAGTAGGAAAATGAGAGAATGCCCAGCATGTCATCACTATGACTTTGATTATGAGTATGTCAAAATTATCAATATCAGTGGAATAATGAGATAATGTTCTGTGTTTCAAAATCATCGCTATCTAAATAACATACTAATCCAAAATCACAAAAATGGTTTGTACTTCAACATCAATAAAGATAAAGAATACGCTATGAAAATCACCACCACCACAATCAGTGAGAAAAATAAGAAGGTTGCATGTCAACACCATCACCGTTCTGTAACGACAGCACAATCCGTGACATAATAATAAACGTTTTGTATGACTGTCCATCAGTGAAATGGATGAAAAAGTGAGTGAGTTGAGTTTTACGACACACTCAGCAATATTCCAGCTATATGGCGGCGGGATGTAAATAATCGAGTTTGGACCAGATAATCCAGTGATCAACAGCATGAGCATCCTACTGCGCAGTTGGGAACAGATGACATGTGTCAACCAAGTCAGCGAGCCTGACCACCCGATCCCGTTAGTCGCCTCTTACGACAAGCATGGGATACTGAAGATCAATTCTAACCCGGATCTTCACAGGTGATGCAAGAAAGAACCTACTGTATGACACGGCCATCACCAGAAGCATCAGCATCAGGGCGTGGTCGACGTGGGGGTCGGGTCGTCGCGAAGCCATCATCTGAAACTAATCAGAACATTACTTCCTGGTCAGCATATATTCCTTCACGTTATGTGGGGGCGGTGGGGTAGCCTGGTGGTTTAAGTGTTCGAAGACCCCGGTTCGATTCCCCACATGGGTACAATGTGTACTCTAACAGATCTACATATATATGATGTCTGAGGAATCACGTCGTACCATTTCTAAGAGCAGTTCTTGGTCTTTTGTAAGACCTTCCAGATGTGATCACAGTTGCCAAAACTGAGTGAGTGAGTGAGTGAGTTTTACGCTTCACTCAGCAATATTCCAGCTATATGGCGACGGTCTGTAAATAGCCTAGTCTGGACCAGACAATCCAGTGTTTAACATCATGAATATCGATCTACGCAACTGGGACACGATGACATGTGTCAACCAAGTCAGCGAGTCTGTTTTACTTCTATTCAAAGGATATTTCAAAATTCTATTAACGTCAGTACTGAGGCACCACCAGATTTGACAGAAACTGTAGACAGTAAGAAATAAGAAAAAGTCTATACTCACATGCTTGTATCAGTAATGACGGGTACTCCGCTCGTTCATCACATGCAACAGCTTATGACCTTAAAGCCGAGTCGCTGGGTGCCAAGATTATATGCCTTTGCCATGGATATCACGAACAATTGAACACTTAGTGCAGCTTACTCGTCATCTTTTTTTCGTTATCTGGATAATTAAAACGGATTTAATTTTCACACGATTCAATGCGGCTAATATTTAAGTTCAGTAATCTCGTGGGTTTGTTTGTTTAAAAGGGAAACAAATGGCAGATTATACGGGAAGTTTCAAAACCACCAAAACTGGTCATTAAAATAATCCTAGAAAGAGTATGACGCCTAAGGACAGGGTTTCGATTCTCCACATTGGTACAATGTGTGGAGCCTATTTTTGGTGACCCCCAGATATTGCTGGAGTATTGCTACAAGTGACTAAAATTAAACTCACTCACTCTCTCACTAGAAAGAGTATGACCCTACCGACGTCATTATAGGAAATCGCTGGGTCGATTGTTTCTTGCAATCTATCCATGTTTGGCACCCTTATTGTACAGTGCCAGGTAGAATGGTAAGTTGCAAATCCCTGCTGCTCGCAAGTATGTGGGTCGCTGTAAACTTTCAACATGGCCGTGTTATCTTTGACATAAAGAAGCCAAAATTTATAAGGAAGTTTGAAATATATTGATTAGCAATTCTATTGATGAATTGTCTTCCATGGTAACTTGTGAAATGCCCACTCACTCTATTCACATAAATCGAGTCTGGACCAGACAATCCAGTAATCAACATCATGAGCATCGATCTACACAAATGGGATACGATGACATGTGTCAACCAAGTCAGCGAACCTGACCACCCGATCCAGTTAGTCACATCTTACGACAAGCATGGTTTGCTGAAGATCAATTTATCCCGGATCTCTCTCTCTCTCTCTCTCTCTCTCTCTCTCTCTCTCTCTCTCTCTCTCTCTCTCTCTCTCTCTCTCTCTCTCTCTCTCTCTCTCTCTCACACACACACACACACACACACACACCAACCCTACTTATCAACAGGCCTGTTACCACTGTAGTTTGACGTCTTGTACCTGAGGTGAGTGACTGGTAGTCAAATGATGACGAAATGTTCATTTTCGTACATTAAACACAAAGCAGGTTTCAACGTTTCGGGTTTCAAAACAGCACTCATGATTGTCTTATTTTACAGCAGGAAAGGAGGACCGTGAGTCTGATTATTCCATCAAGCTTTAGAAGGTAACCTATTTGCGACAAATCCGGGAAGCGAAATCACTAATATTGGGGTAAATGTGGTGTAGGATGATAAGTCAGGTATAAGTGAGTACGTGAGTATGGTTTAACGCCGCTTTTAGCAATATTCCAGCAATATCAAAGCGGGGTCACCAGAAATGGGCTTCACACAGTCACTGTCACATGGTATCCATGTGGGGAATTGAACCCGGGCCTCCAGCGTGACGAGCGAACGCTTTAACTTCTACTCTACACCCATCGTCCCGACATGGGTATGAAGTGGAACAGGGTATAGAAATATTAACCCCTATCTAGAGTGTAAAATATTTTGAGCAGGCTATACAGCACAGTCGATGATAATTACTAATGAAATATAAAATACTTGAAAAAAGACAATAGCGATGTTGTTTTCTGAGCAGTAGTCCAGATGTTGTGGTTGTTTGTTGTTTAACGCCACATCCAAGAATATTCCAGCTATATGGTGGCAGTTTGTAAATAATCGAATCTGGACCAGACAATCCAGTGATTAACAGCATGAGCATCGATCTATGCAATTGGGATACGATGACATAGGTCAGCAAGCCGGACCACCCGATCCCGTTAGTCGCATCTTACGACAAGCATGGTTTGCTGAAGATCAATTCTAACCCGGTCCTTCACGGGTCCAGTTCTTGCTACCTGTGGTGCTTCTGTGCAAAGATACTAATGTATCTTCTCCTCATGCAATCAAAGTAATATTTGTGCGGGTTCTCTTACAAAACTAAGTGTGAAACAATAATGCACCTGTACTATGGTTATGCTTAATTTGAGCCACATTAAGTTCTTCACTGGAAATGAGAGAATAAAATACCCTTGCATATAAGTAAAGCTGCAATGTTTCGTGTCAGTTACGGGCCCATTTGCACAAAGCGATCTTAGCGTTACGATGCTCCCAACTCCCATACTCTAACATAGACCTTTGAGTTAAAGGTCACATGCAACGTAAAACACAACTTTGGAGATTCTGATACCTTTCGGTATGGACGTACCGAAACAAATCATCCAAAATGCAAATTCAAGTTATAAAGTTGAAAAATAACGCGATAAAAAAAACCGCGCGAAATCGGAGTTCAAACGATTCGCTGACTTTCCCCCGAAAATTTCGGGGGAAAACGGGTTTCAACAGCTGGGCTGCGCTCATAGCATGTGCGCAGTGAAATAGGTTCGCGCAACTTGGAAGCGGGCTGTCTGGTGTATACTCGGTGAAGGCTTTCGTGAGCTATTTTCATAATGTTGTGTTGATATCTCACAGGCGCGAGCTTTTTATATGTTATGACAGTAAATAAACTGTTTATATAATTTCATTTGTCTATTTCACTACACGTTCTTCTTACCGAGTCACTTGTTCAGTTCGATACTTAAAAGCAATGTCATTATTTAGCGTTCACACAATTTCTAACTGTGATATAGATATGTCGTTGTCACAGACAAAACTCAATGTCTTGTTTTATTGACACCTGTGTGTCTGCCTGCCTGTCTGCTAATGACAATATTCAATACACAACTGCTATCACTGACCACATGCAATTTGAACTTAACACCAATCAGGCTATACACCATAAACAAAACGCATTGATTTATGGCCCGAGTTCGGTCTCTGTCACATTATGTAATTACACAGACAGGCAGGTGTGATACTTGAACACATGACACGTTATGATGTCTGTTGATTGCAAAATGTTATACACAAAAAATGAGCATGTATTTACAAAACCCAACATCTCTATATATACACACACAATGAGCTGTGAGGGCGGCATCTGCAAATGAACCAGCCGTTACACTTGAGTGCACACCCACCCGCTCTGACTGGGTTCGGTATCCCGGCTGCTTCGTTTCGAGGGAGGTAAACCCAAGTACAAAATATTGCACTTTTGATTTGCGATTATACGCTTATAATTTTGTTTATTTGTTTTTTCATAATCAGCAATGCATATTATATGTCATGAAGAAGTGATAATTATGTTTTAATTATGTTTGATTTTCTGGTAGCATGTGACCTTTAAGATTGCTTTATGCACGTGGGCCATGGTATCGAGCAGGGGAGGGGAGTGAGTTTAGCTTTACGCCGCTTTTAGCTTTTAGCCATGCTTGTCGTAAGATGCGACTAACGGGATCGGGTGGTCAGGCTCGCTGAATTGGTTGACACATGTCATCGTATCCCAATTGCGTAGGTCGATGCTCATGATGTTTTTCTCTGGATAGTGTGGTCCCGACTCGATTATTTACAGACCGCCGCCATACAGATGCAATAACGCTGAGTGGGGCGTAAAACAACAAACCTGAACATTACACGGCCTGTCGTTAAGCACAACGAGATATCGTTCCGCCTGACTATGACAAAAAAAGCCAAACAAAATCAATTTGATAAGCTGCTTGTCGAGTGGTAGGTGGCTCGTGTGTACTATGTACTTTCGGTTTGTGACAAGAGGCTGTCGGCAATGGTGTTCTAGGAAGTACTGTGTTGACACATAACTTAAATTGATCGAGCAACAGCACAACGTTAGCGACGTCGAAACAGACCAGATAGCTGTCAGTTATTGCTTAATAGGTGAGTTCACAGTATCTCATAGAACGCAATTTGATTTGTTGTGTAACAGGGTTTACAAGTATAAATAAATGATGCAATGTCCGTCTATAACAGTATTAGCCTGTTGCATAACGTGGTGCATTCAGCAACTGCACTTTGCTTCTTCAAAGGTTTTTTTTCAAACCACAAAGCCCTCGGGAAAAGACAGTTTATGCTTGGAATGTTGCGATATTTATGTGTATTAAGGTAGAGGTTTCCATTTGCAATAAGCTGCCAATAGATGCCACTTTGGTGGTTTGTGTTATATAAGATGTGAGGGCTACCCTCTCTTAACAAGTGGAAGAAAGAAACTATGATCAAAAGTAATTTAAGTCGTCGTATTAGAGATGCCAAAACTGAGTGTTGTGATCGTAAAATAAATCGGTATTGTCCTTAATATTTTATTCAGAAAACTGTTAATCGTCCATGCCGAAATACATTAAATAATACTTTTGTGACATGATTGTAAATAATCACGAAACCGCATAAAACACCTCCTTCAGTACTTTAATTACGTCTTTATTTTAATAACATTTAATTGCTATATTCTAATAATATCAGTATTCTGATCCGAGATAGCATCTGACAACTAGGATATAAACAAGTCCGGACCATGCAATCTTGCATGTATCACGCAAGTTTGTTTATACAGTTGACCTACTTAGCTCCTTGATGGTCCCAAGGTCATCCTGACCTGTAGTGTACTCTGTGGTCTTGTTAATGTGGGCGTTATCATTACCTATTCGCATGTGTATAGCTGCAGTATTATACTCCTGGAAGGAAAAAGCAGTCGGCAGTCGAGTTTAATAGATGTTATTGATATTTCACTCTAAATACTCATGGTATAACTGTTCAGCTTTATAGGAAAGTGCTAGCATGTATCCCGGGCTGGTTAAAGCGTTTTGGGGGGATATCTGTCTCTTCAAATACAGAAGTCCATCAGTGGGTCCACAACACTTTATTCGGCAGCTAAGTTTGTAATTACATGATAGTGCAGCAACGGCCAGGCAGCATCACAGAGACGATCGTCAGCCCACCTGCCTAGCCGCTGTCCGAGGGTCAAGTCCCGTTACATTAAGAATTCATTGTCTATATACTACTGACTGTCAGGCTGCCCTGTATCGTATTACGATACATGTATGGTCAACCTGCAGTATCCAGCATGCACCTCATCCACAATGTTAAACTTAGATAACACAACTTTAACTTAACTAAGAGAATATACAAACATGTCTATATTTCCCGATAAAACCCATACCCCATCAAAGTGCCTACGACATAAGCCCTTTCTGTGAAAAAGGACGTGTCCCACGTCCTTATAAGCATTGTGAATGAGGTAGCGAATACGTTACAAAGTACATTTAATAAATTATACGTCTTCAATATGAAAAGTTATGATATTGTTTCAAACTGCCAAATTAACATCACATGTTAGCTGATGTGACAATAATTACACAAATTCCTCAGTAGTAGGGATAAGCTCTATAATAAACAGACATCGTTTTAAAACACACACCCTGATAATCACAAAATTGAAAACACGATTTCAGCTGAGGTTTGCTGACAGGAATATCGACATAAGAATCACAATATTTGTTGAAAATGTGTATGGACAGGTAAAGATTTGTGTCGTGGAACCATTTTTTTCTGTTTAACACAATAACATAAATGACAGAATAATAAGAGTGTAGCACTGTATTACATAATACATGTACATTCAAGAAATTCAGGCAAAAGATTTCATGTTCAGGTGCACATTGTATCCTATGCATGAATAACAAATTCCTAACTAGCCAAGCTTCCATACAATATAAACATGAAACTCTTCTTTTATTTGAAGACACACACATACACATACACACACACACTCTCTCTCTCTCTCTCACACACATACACACACACACACACCTCAACATTACGTATCATTCATATATTAAAATAACGGTCAATTCTCTCTTTCACACACACACACACACCAACATTTTGTATCATGGATGTATTAATCACTTTGACGTTTTTAAGATATTTGACTCCATGATTGCACATATTCTGTGTTATGGATCAGAGATTTGGGGAACTACTTATTGGAAACAAATTGAAACTGTACATATTAAAATCTGTAAGACTTTTCTCAAAGTCAGCAAGTATACCAACAATAGCATGGTGCTTGGAGAGTGTGGCAGACTCTCACTGCAATATCACTATACTTCTAGAGCAGTAAAGTACTGGTGCAGACTGATGCAGCTTCAGCACCATAGACATCCTTATCAAGCATACCAAATGCTCAAATCTCTTGATAATAATAAATCTACCTGGGCTTCACACATAAGACAAATCCTTTTTCAGTATGGTTTTTGGTTTGTGTGGATCTCGCAAGATATTGGCTGCATTAAAACATTTATATCTAGCTTCAAGCAGCGATTTTATGACTGCTTCCTTCAATGTTGGCGCTCCACACTTGACTCTTCATCTAAATGTAAATACTATTCACAATTAAATCTTTACTTAATGTTCAACACTACTTGTCCTGTGACCTCCAACCATATCAACGGAATGTTATAGCTATGTTCCGCTGTAACAACTTTAGACTTGCAGTGGAAACCGGTCGTCACACAAATACACCCTATGATCAACGTCTCTGCCTCTACCGCCACTCTGTTGGTTTAAACTATGTTGAAGACGAGCTCAATGTCCTACTTATCTGTGGTAAATATTCTGAAATAAGAAAGTAGGGTTTCACAACCCACTAGACCCACCCTCCAACAATCGAAACCTTTCTGCGTTTAATCACCTGCAACAACATAAACTATCTAAAATTATTAAGTACATTCCTGCCTGCTGTATTAAAACTAAGAAGTACACCTACCATTACAATCAACTGACCTTGTATTTCAATCGATATCCCACATCCACCATGTATGTATTATTTCTATTTGTATTATGTTGTATTATGGGCCAATGGCCTACGTTACTGAAATCTATCTATCGTTATCTATCTATCTATCGATCGATCTATCTATCTATCTACAAAACGACAGCACAAAACATTGAAAATACTGGTCAGTTTAATTACTGGTTGGATGTACATTTGAAAAACACAAAACATTTACACAAAATCATCCAATCACAGCTGATGTTTATGCCTGCACTGAAGGAATATGATTGGGTGTCGTATAACCTGGACTGATGTTTGAATCCTGTAAACGCCCTGATCGACAGTATTTGTAGGCTTGAGACTTGCATCACCGTGACATATCTTAAATGCTATTTAAAGAGACGTAAATCCAGGTTTTCCATAACAAAGTCCTATCAACTGCAGGTTTCAGATAACTCAACCATGCGGAGAGCGACGACAAGGGACACAACTCTATCCCCCGACTGGCAAACCGGAAAGAGCAGTACCGAGTGCAACAGATACATGCTAGAGCAACAGCTGGGTTGTGACGTCACGTTTGAAGTTGGCCAATCAAAGGAGATTATTCGAGCTCACAGTTATATTCTGAAAAGTCGAAGTCAGACCTTATGCCACTTTCTGTCCAGGCCAGCATTTGGACTACCATATCCATTGCCAAGTGCCACACCCGAAGATCTGATATGTGTATTAAGGTAGAAGTTTCCATTTGTGTTTGGTCATGTTTTGGACACAAACGAATAGGTTTTTAATTACCACCACGGGAATCTGATTTCCCCAAAAGGGGTACGTGTGTGTAAGCGTGTGTGTGTGTGTGTGCGCGCGCGTATGTACATGTGTGTGAGGGGAGGGGGTGGGGGGGGTGCTATGGTATTGATAAATGCATGGTTTCAGTACATGTTAAGGCGAGAATTTGTGCATCTTAATTTCATTATTTTGAGGAACACCATCATTTGGCGTATATTCTTACTCCTTATCAACAAATAGATGCCAGGAGGTAATCCAGACAGTTCTGTGGGCGATAATCACTATTTGGATTTTGCCATTACCAATCAGTGCCTTAACTGTGACTGTCTTCCCTTTCCTGTATTTCTGCCGGGGCGGTGGGGTAGCCTAATGGTTAAGCGTCCGCTCGTTACGCCGAAGACCCAGGTTCGATTCCCCGCATGGGTACAATGTGTGAAGCCTATTTCTGGTGTTGCTCCGCCGTGATAATGCAGGAATAGTGCTAAAGCGGCGTAAAACTAAACTCACTTTCTCTCTCCTCGGTGCTGTTTCCTTACAAATACAAATCGGTCCATCTGAAAAATCTGTCTCTGATATAGCGTGTTTATACACTACTTACGTCAGCTAAGTTAACATCGCCATAGTAATGTAGATTATTATGTTTATTTCAGATACTGCTATACGGACATGTCCCATCTCACTATTGACACGGTGATCGGAGTTCTGCACTTATCCAAGGAATTCAACATTGGAGCGTTGAGAGACAACTGCATTGCTTTCATTACATCCCATCTGTCTGACGACAATGTTTGTCACTTCCTGGAACAGGCCCACCACCACCAGGAGGAGGACCTTGGCAACACCTGTGTCGAGTTAGCTTTGAATCATGGCGAAACAGTCATTAGGTCCTACGGTTTCTTACACTTGTGTCACGAATGTGTTTGGCGTATAATCACTCCGGACAGTCTCCGTGCAAGAGAAGTTACTGTGTACCAACGACTTCTAGAGTGGGCGAGAACAAGGCTGGAGCAAAACAACACAAGCATCACTGACCTGAACCTCCGTGATAGCTTAGGTCAGTTGCTTTATAGCATCCGATTTCCGCTGTTGGGGATGAATTACTTTGCTTCCCAGATTGCCCACCGGGACCTGCTGACCGACGCGGAGAAAGTTAGTATCTTCAGATATCTAACTGGAGCTGACAGGTCAGCGGGGCTGTTCGGGACGGTCAGAAGAGTGGGGAGTCCAGTCACCCTCACTCCTGATACAAGGACCTGTGTTCGGTTCACCCACAATGTGGGTCCCCTGGGTGACGAGATTCTGGAAAATACTGATGCCAATCGAAGGCTTGGTCTTGCCCTTTCCTGCACAAAACTCGTGGCTCTACGGGGTCTGCTGTTGTACAGAGGAAGAAGGGCGGAGTATGCAGTGACAGTGAAACTTTTCTCCCATTTAGGGGATGTCCTTCACGAAGAGACAGTCCAGCTGACAACCTCTGAAGGACAGGAAACAACGTCCATTGAGTTTGGTAGACCCGTGGTACTGGAACCCGGTCTGATATATGTCCTGAGTGTCCAGACAGCTTCCTACAGTAGGTATTATGGTGCCGGTGGGTCCATTCAGATCAAAAATGGGGCAGAAATATTTACGTTCTATGAATGTCCACTCCCTGACCACTCTTCGTCCCTCTCACAGGGAGACCTGCCTGGAATATTATACTCAGCTGATACTGGTTAGCTATGGTCACATTGGGAGGAAACAGCGCGATTGATTGGAGATATTGATTGGTGTGTTGGTGAGTTTTATACAACCCACCTATGAAGATCCGGATTAGGATGCATGTAAAAAGAAGCGATCGGGTGGTCAGGCTCGCTGACTTGGTTGACACATGACATCGTATTCTAATTGCGTAGATCGATGTTTAGGATGTCAGTCACTGGATTGCCTGGTCCAGACTCGATTTATATTCAGAATGGAACATCCCTCAACATTTTGTTTAGGCTCTTCGATAACTACTAGAATAGATATTAACATATACGTTCATGACATTGAAAACATAGAGGAACCTTCGTTAACAATAAAGGACTTTTAACACATAATTGTATTCATGCGTGTCAATTTGTCAAATGAAGCTAAGTGATCATAACTTGCGAAGGGGTGTTTCAAATAGAAAATGGGGATTCATTTATTTCTGTGATGTTACACGCTCAATTAATACATGCACCGAATACTCCTCACTTTAGAGGTATTATTTACTAAGCTGAAGTAAACAAAGCTGATGTTAATGTAGACATGAATGGTTCTTAGTCCAGTTATAAGTGAGTGAGTGAGTTTAGTTTTACGCCGCTTTTAGCAATATTCCAGCAATATCACGGCGGGGGACACCAGAACTTGGCTTCACACAGTCTACCCATGTGGGGACTCGAACATGGGTTCGAGCGAACGCCTTAACCACTAATCTACCCAACTGCCACTAAAATTATTGCAATCGAGCAAATGTGTGTCTTGATATGAAGTATGTGGTAATAGTGCTTGAGTGAGTGAGTAAGTTTCGTTTTACGCCGCTTTTAGCAATATTCCAGCAATATCATGATGGGGGACACCAGATTTGGGTTTCAGACATTCTACCCATGTGGGGAATTGAACCCGGGATTTCGGCGGGACGAGCCAACGCTTGTAACCACTAGGCTACCCCACAACCCCTCAAGTTATTACAATCAAGCAAGTGTTTGTCTTGATATGAAGAATGTGGCAATAGTGAATGAGGGACTTGGGTTTTACGCCGCTTTCCAGCAATATCACGGCGGGGTCACCAGATATGTGCGTCACACATTCTTCCCATGTGGGGGATTCGGCGTGACGAGCGAACGTTTTAAGCACAAATCTACCCCACCGCCCCCTCCAGTTATTACAATCGTGTGTGTCGTGAATGTCACGAAGAATGCAGTGATCGGGCTAAGGAAACACATAGAGGATTACATGACAGGGAACGTGTGAGCGGTAACATATCTACCAACATTAATATTGACAACTAAACCTTTAAATGTTCTTTATTATTACCATAATACTTTCCAAACTAGTAGGGCGGTTGCGTAGCCTAGTGGTTAAAGCTGTCGCTCGTCACGCCAAAGACAGCGACAATTGGTACAATGTGTGAAGCCCATTTCTGATGTCCCCCGCCGTGATATTGCTGGAATATTGCTAAAAGCGGCATAAAACCATACTCACTCACTCCAAACCAGTGACTTTGTGAATTAGTTTTACCTGGTACAAGCTGTGATAAATACATGTTCTTTTTCAACTCAGTTCAACTCAAATTAACCCGTCAAGATCCGGTGAGGTGAGGTGAAATTGGGTTTAACGTCGTGCTTGAGAATATTTCGCTCATATGACGACGTGCATGCGTGTGTAAGTGTATGTGCGGCTTGTACTAGCCCAGACTGAAGCTGGTTTTATAGTGCTAGCCCACTGAGATACCATGCCGCAGTGAAGCATGAATACCCCACTCAGACACATTATACTGACTCCGAGCCGACCAGTCCTTTTTGTACCCATTAATGCCGAGCGCCAGGCAGGGACCAACAAGTACCATATTTAACGTCTTTTGGTATGACGCGGTCGGGGATCGAACCCGCGACCTTCCGCTCTCCGGGCGGACGCTCTAACCACTACACCACGGAGGCGGTCCGTGAAGATCCGGGTTAGAATTGATTTTCAGTAGCCCATGTTTGTAGTAAGAGGCGACTAACGGGATCGGGGGGTCAGGCTTAAATTGGTTGACACAATGTCATGTCAGTGTATCCCAATTGCGTAGATCGATGCTTATGTTGTTGATCACTTGCGTGTCTGGTCCAGACTCGATTATTTACAGACCGCCGCCATACAGCTTGAAAATTGCTGAGTGCGACGTAAAACTAAACTCACTCACTCAACTCAAATTAACTTGGTTACACACTGCAGAGTGATATTTGGCAGGCACAACATTCACAAACCGAGGTTGACCCAAGTAGCATGCCATCATCGGCCCGACATCGGCCCGACGTCGTGTGCAATATCGGCCCGACGTCGGCAAACTTCATCGGGCCGATGAAGTTTTGCTCATCGTATAGACGTCGGCCCAACGTTGGCAAACTTCAATGGCCCTGTATCGGCCCTGCATCGGCCCTACGTCGGCTCAGCGTCGGCATACTTTATTGGCACTGCATCGGCCCAACGTCGTCACTTTATAGACACTGCAATATTAAACTAACGGGCAAAAGAACCGATACCAAGTCGAAATAACTGATATTACAAAACGACAAACCACCATTGTGTAAAAGGGAAAGTGAATTTTAATAACAGGTGTATGGGCATGTGTATGCACATGCATGTTACCCATACACCTGTTATCAAAATTCACTTTCCTTTTACACAATGGTGGTTTGTCGTTTTGTAATATCAGTGATTTCGAGTTAGTATCGTTTTCTTTTTGCCCGTTAGTTTAGTTGCTCACTTCACTTCTCAACCGTGAATACATATTTGATAGCACGTACCACAATTCATAAATGAATACTATCTTAAATGTGTATCAAAACACATATATAAATGTGAAGAAATATCCCCTAAACATATCATGTTTTTAAAACGATTTATTCATATGAATTTGTATGGTTCCAGAAACAGTGTGTTCTATGAACGTTTGGTTATAAAATTCAGTAACCACCAAAAAGGCTTATGAAAACCTTTTATCCATGTGAATGTTTATGGTTCAGGAAACGTTTTAATAACATTTTCTGTCAAGATATGGTTTTAACTTTTCAGTAAAACACTAACCGTTAACAATAAGGTTACATGTCTATGGAAAATAGACATTGTTACTCTTAACAAGGAACATAAAAAACAGAATGGCAGACATATAATCAACACTCTTTATTAATTGTTTTCAGAAAACGCGTACACTTTTCCAGATTATTTCAGAATCTTCTTCTTTGGTTTCGACTTTATCCATTTATCTGAAATAAAGAAAACAAATGTATAGTACGTGTATATTAAGTCATATCAAGAGACAATAATAATCAGTTAATGAAGTCTTCCAGCACCTATGTATATGCAAGTAATTGATGGATACCAGCACACAATGGAAAATAATGGAAATCCTTGAATGCCTAATTTGGTAATAGTATCAAATCACATTGCATAGCAACCACTTCCCCATCACTCTTGTTGGTCAGAGGCTGAGTGCAGGTACAAATCCAATTTTGCAATAAAAAGTCAAAACGTCATCAACAAGTATATAGACAATGGCATTTAACAGATGCACTTACGTTTACTGATTCACAGCTCCTGGATTATTTGATGTAATCCTCAATAAATCCATCGCTTCTGTTTGCATCTGCCGGAATTCTTTGTGTCTCATATTCGCCCTTGCTGCAACAAAAATAACAATGTTCCGCATTATAACAAGTTAAAAATTGAACTAGATTCCCCAAGCATATATAAATCTAGTTAGTCCGATGCTGAAATATATTGTGTAATAATTATAGCCTAAAGTTTTTGGGGGTCAACGTGTGTAGATTTAACACCAACGTGTATAAAGTTGGGTTGGAAATAACTCTGCCCCTTTACAATAGACATGGATTACTGGACAGCGCTTCTATACATTCTAACCTGGAATACAAACTTGAATTGATATATTAAATAGCTATTGTAACTAGCTACATGATTCACGTCTTACACTCAGAAAAGTTACTGCTACAGTATGATTTTGTTGCGAGCATTGTAACCAGATTCGTTCAGTTTTCGATCACTATATTTTTTTCTCATTGGCAAAATGTTTCGGTGAATTAAGTAAACCATAAGAAATTTATTTGGTCTACATTTCCTGAACAAAGACTAAGTAAATTTGAATAATTAATACTGTATCATGAAAAAAACATGGTGATCGAAAACCGAATGAACATTGCCGAGGACCAGTCATCGCTAACACCCCGTTATAGCGCGGGAAACATGTTTATTTCTGGCTCTCGTTGAGAAGAGAAATATATATATATATATATCCGAAAAAGATAAATTGATTCGTTTGGGGAAAATTGAAGAATACACAATGTAAACACTTTATTTTGAAAATAGACCTAGCCTTTTACTGAAAATAACGTGGTAATGTTAGACAAGCAAAACCACAACAAACATGTGGATGATCAACATTTAGTTTAGTCAGTGTTACGGTAATTTACCAAGTATGCTTTGGTCATTTGTGACTGAACAATCATTTTAAATAACATACTTAGACTATGACAGTAACATAATAGCCCACAGTCAGGTCGACCAGAAAGTATTTAATTCCCCATTTTCGTGGTGTACATTTGATGCAACCTTTTCCACCGACTGCAGTGAGCAAACTTTTCATAGCTTAAAAATTTGATAGCAAGTTGTAATGTTAAATTAAAATTATATATTTCAGAAATAACAGGGAACAAAATTAATGACGATAAGTGTCACTGGCTTGTGAGCTGTGCATACGCTTACTAGATCGAAAACCGAACGTAATAGCGACAAATGTCCGCTTGACATGAACTCTGGTTAAGAACATACTGCTTGCAATTGATAGCTGAATAAAATTTGGTATCCAAAATAAAATTAATATGGTGCAAACTCCCTTAGGTCTCCTTCACAACAACATACATAATACTCTCTGTTGGAAACCTAACAACACCGAATCTACTCGAGATCGTGTACGGCTGCTCAAAACTTCGTGATTTCTGAGTAGCACGATCGAGTGAATATCAAAATGTACATAAACATAACAACAACCGTGTAGTGACTGTAAAGTTAACTTACCGCAACCGAGGTCAGATCGATGATTCAGTTCCATTTGTTGCTGCACAATGACATTGTCGTACCGTCCTCAATAAACTTCAACTAAGATGGCGGGTGCGAAAATATGACGTGAACGTGTGACGTCATTCCGACGTCCTTTCCCGCGGTAACATTTCTTTCTCCATGAACAAAAAACATTTGAATAATTAATGCTTTTAAATAGTTGAGAGAATTGTTTTAAGATTGTGACTGTGTTTTGACGAAAATATTTTAGATAAATAAGTTTGAAACCTTATGAACATGTTTGGAAAATGTTATGTGTTAGCTGGGTTACATTGGCCCGCTGTCGGCCCAGCGCTGTTCAACGATGCCGATATTAGCCGACGGTGCCGATCATCAGCCGACGTCGGGCCGATGATGGCATGCTACCTGGGGAGTTTGTCCCTTGCAAATAGAGGCGGTGGGGTTGCCTAGTGGTTAAAGCTAGTTTGAGACATCTTCAGATAGGGAGGTAGATAAGGTTTTAGGGCGACCTAAATGGGCCTTAAAAGGCCTATATGCGCCCCATCTTCAGATTGTTACACCGCGAGTTAGCTCCCTTTCCCTGCTCTGGCGTCTGCTCCCACCGAAGCAGACGATACATTCGGAATGCACTGAGTACCTCAAGCAAACGATGTCAAGCTCCGAGCAGTGTTACAGCGTTCTCAACAAATCTCGCTCGAAGTGGCACGCGGTATTGAGGAGTTTGATAATGCAGTCGGAACTATCCGACTCGTCCCGAGTGGTGTTTAAGAAATGGCGAGAATTGCTTGGCTTGTCGAAACAATCATTCTACAGCAGCGTAGATTTGTTTATGGATAGAGTTTCCTGTAAATGCAAGTAAGCTGAAACTCTGCATCATATTCAGTTTTGCGACAAAGTCAAACTGCGACCGGATAGAGTGCCTCCATGACAACTGACTGACTCACGAGAGTCCGGCTTTTTGAGATAAGAATCGGATCTATTTATCTTGTAGAGAACAGTGAGTATTCCATTTCGCCAAGTTCTCAAATTCGTAAAACGACAGTCCAACAGTAATATTTGTATTGGATTCCTGAGAAACTTGGTATCAGTTTACGGTATTACCGTATTGACTGCAGTAAGTGAGCAGAGAAAACTGACATGAGGGTTATACTAACGCTTAGTCTCTGAATATATGTAATTTTGATTGTAACAAATACACCCATTGAAATTGAAAAGGATCCTGAGAACCTGAGAAAATCTAGACTTGCTTCATTTAGTGATTTAGCATGGCAGGGAGGGATAGGCAGTAGGGTAAATAATGTGGTTCAGGGACTGTGAGACAGACTACATTGCAGGGAGGGCTAGGCAGTAGGGAAAACAATGTGGTGAGAGGGACTGTTGCAGGGAGACTACATTGCAGGGAGGTGAGACTAGGCAGGTAGGGAAGGCAGTAGGGAAAATAATGTGGTTCAGGGACTGTGAGACAGACTACATTGCAGGGAAGGCTAGGCAGTAGGGAAAATAATGTGGTTCAGGGACTGTGAGACAGACTCTGGGAAGGTGTGTGTAAGTGTTAAACGTTGTTGTCAGCAGGTAGCACGTTTTGTTCCGACATTACTGTAACTAGAACCGAAACGAATTCACAATGAGACGAATATGAAACACATCACGAATACAATGAATACAAATATTGGGTAACGAATACCATAGGCGGATCCAGGAATTTTCAAAGGGGAGGTTTCGAACCACCTGAACCCCCTCTTGGCTCTGCCAATGCAAAACATTAAATGTGGTCTGTTTTATTCACTATATTCAGTGGATCATCTTCTTGGACATGTTGAAACGATTCATTCATCACAACAATAACCAGTGACCACATACTGTTGTTTATAGACATTATTTACTCGAGTATTTTCAGATGTCACATATTTTCTGTTTATATTCGCTAAAATTAGCCTGTTTGCATCACAGACATTGTAAAATCTTAGATGATGGCTTGAATTTAAGATCAACTTGTCTTTATAAAGTTTGTTACATGTTTTGCAATTGTCAAGAAAACAATGGATGTTCTTAAGTGTCTGAAAACACATAACAAAAGGATATTTCCTGCTTGGGTTGGGTAGATGCCATTTTCACATCTCGCTGAGATATATAACACCGTGCAAAAGGTCTCTCATAACCCATGTGGGTGTCCGATATAATATATGAAAACAACATATTTTTACTAATATTGTATCGGGTGAGACTGAAATAGATAATCTCTCTAAATAGAACACCCAAATTCACGTAAAAGCATCCCTTTGTAAAGAATCCTTGAATATTCACTGCATAACAAATGGAAATAATGAAGCTAAATATGTGAGCGAAACATAACAGCCCAAAGAAACTAAACAACTGAAAAACGTTAAACATCAAATTAAACTATAGAATAGAGGCCCAGATAAGCTGCGTATCCAGGTAAAATACGCATAGAAAATTTCCAACTATGCATTGAAAAATAATTGTTGCGTACCAATTACACATTTAAACTGTTAGATATGCAAAGAGTTTTAAACAAATGCGTACGGAATATACTTATAAAAATCGCTTGCGTATTGAAAAAGACATTGATTGCTATCAAGTTGTACTGTTAGTATAGGACAAGTGTTGTACTGTCAGTATAGGATGACTGATTTTTTATGAAATCATTTCCCTTATATTTAAGTTGGTTTTGATTAGGTATGACATAAGGCAGAACATACCTGCTTATTAAACTTACTCCAGGACACAATACTTAGGTGTGTAAAATGACTGAAATACGTACATATTTGAAAGCAGTGGGTAACGGAATATGAAATACCCATCAACATTCATAATACCCACTCAAAATATATACAGTGGGTACAGTACCCACATTAGCTAAATCTTATCTGGAGCTCTGAAAAGAAAGTATGTTTCTTAATGTTAAATCAAGACAAACAACTGATGCAGTTTTCTGACTGTAAAACTGTGATGTAAACAACATGCTCTTGTGTGTGTCTCAACAGGAATTATGTTTGATTGCCTTGTTCATGATATTGATTGGTGCCTGTTTTGTTTGCAGAATGTTATGATTTTGTCCTGTTATTGCCCACATGAGCTTTGTGGGTGGACAAACTGGACAGTTACATCGGTCAGTAGATGTTCAAGGTCTTGTGGGGGAGGTCAAAGGAAAGTCGTGTCCGAAAGGTCATGCAGTGATCCGGAACCCGCTTTTGGCGGTGAATCTTGCGAAGGCGACCAGGCTGAGACTGTCAGAGAGGCATGCAACACCCACGAATGTTCACGTGAGTCAGTATTTGTTTGTTTGTTTGAGTGTGTTTGCTAGTGTGTTTGTTTGTTGTTTACGCTAGTGGTGGTCCGATTAATTGAAATAATCGAAGATTGGTCGCAGTGACTAAACGACCAAGCAATCGATCTTGTTTTATCATAATCGAACACAAACAATTCTGGAACACTTGTTTTCATAAACAATATTTTTCACAAGGTTGGTTTTGTCAGTTACATTTCATAAGCACTACAATCTCGTTTCAAGTCATGATTGAATTTATCTTAAAGACTCCAAGAAATTTATGTTCCTGACATACTAGTCATCCTTTAAAGATGTGAAATTTTGCAAAAATAAACCCAAAAGAGCTACATGTTTTTTCCTCATTTTTATGTGCACTAACAAATTTCATTAATGACGCTAAGCAATTTTTTTCGATGATTGATCGGTTGTAATAAACCAATCATCAATTATGAGATTTTAACCGATTGCCAACACTAAGGTTTACAATAACAGACAGACAGACAGGCAGGCAGTATTTATTCAGTAAAGAGGCCCTCGCCCATAACACAATCAGATTGACATTGTGTTTACTGGGTGCACAAAACAACTTTGCAGCTCTGTGTCCTGGAGTTTATCAATTTCTGTACATACTTACATGATACAAGTATAGGCCAACATTGTATATAGCAGCAGCATTTTTGCTTTGCAAAAGATTACAAAAGAGTAATGAGTAAGTTGTTCTTTTGTGAACTTTGTTATTTATATTTAGGTCTAAGTATATCATAGGCATTACATTCCAAATAAATAATACATGATATTCTGTCTGTCAATAACAGTTGATTATTGATTGATTGCTCAGCTCCGATTATCGATCTGGGTGATAACCAGCACTACATATAGTGTAAACTAAGAACAGATATCAGGGGTGGAAATAACCCATTGCCCCAATTCCGAGTCCAGTGTTTTTTTCTGTCGGGCAAGCAAATTTGTATATCACGCTGTACCGGTGTCCAGTTTACTTTCCGATGTTAATTATATTGTTTATTTCAAAAATCACAGAGAAAATGGCCGGTATAGTGGAAAACTTATCAGGGCAAGTGATTTTACATGTGCCACTGTACCGGGAGTACACTAGCACATTTAAAGTTATTTCCAAACCTGGACATTGATAGTGATGTAGGAAGAAATATCCAAGACAATGTACACTTATATCTGAAAACATGAGAATTTTAAATTCCACAAATTGTGACTTATTGTTGGTGTTTTTAGTGTTTTTTTACCCAGATTGTGACTTATTGTATTTAGCCTTTGCTTCTTAGTATTTTCCTGTTCGCATTCTTTGCTCCTTGAACACATCAAAGGCACACTGAAATATTAAAGTTTTTAAATGAGTAAGTGTGAGAATCTGGTTTACACCACCTTTTGCAACTTTTCAGCAATATCAATTTTTAACCACTAGGCTACCTTACCGCCCCAAGTTGTGAAATGAGGGTACTGGGACTGGGACGAGTCTTAATAAAATAGTCATACCAAAAGACTTTAAAATATGGTACCTTACTTGTTGGTCCCTGCCTGGCGCTCAGCATTAATTGGTACAACAAGGACTGGTCGGCTTGGAGTCAGTATGTGTCTGAGTGGGGTATTCATGCTTCACTGCGGCATGGTATCTCAGTAGGCTAGCACTATAAAACCAGCTTAGGTCTGGGCTAGTACATGCAGCCGCACCTACACATACACACACGCATGCACGTCGTCATTAGAGCGAAAGATTCTCAAGCACGACGTTAAACCCAATTTCACCTCACCTCACCTCACCTTAATAAAATATAAGTAATTCAACTTTTCTACTATTCTGTACTATTCAAAACTGCAGCTGCACATGCTGTTGAAATGGTGTGGGTACAAAACATATCGACAGAAAAATTGAGTGATGTCACAAGGATTATGTAGTTGAGTGAGTGAGTTTAGTTTTATGCCGCTTTTAGCAATATTCCAGCAATATCATGGCGGGAACACCAGAAATGGGCATTACACATTGCTCCCATATGAGGAATCGAACCTGTGTCTTCGACGTGACAAGCAAACGCTTTAACCTCTAGGCTACCCCCTCCGCCCTGATTATTCATTTGAACATTGGTGAAGTTATTTCTTATTCTCATTGTCCGTAAGTTGTTAGTGTTTTTAAATTCCAGAGTACACACTAAACATTAAATTCAACATTGATTTTATGGCACACTTGAAAAAGGGTGTTTCTATTCCTCTTCTTACATTTTGTTTTTCTTTGCAGGTAACAGGTTTCTGCAGGATAGTCAAGCCAGCCTCTCTGCCCAATTCATCAACCAACTTATAAAAATGATCAGACCGACAAGTAGACGTATTCAGTGTATGTCACTCATAGCATATGTACCAGCAAAATGAGATGAATTGTTAATTCACAAGATGAGTGTTCTCAAAATATGAAGTGTCTCTCACATGACACAGCTGATCTTTGAAGAATATATATTCAGCAGAAGATTACCCGTTGAGCAGAGTCAAGTGTTATCGACAAGAATCCGACAAGTGCATCATAATGATCAGATTCCCGGGTCAACAAAGCCCGGAGGACCTGGCCGTGTGAGGAGTGTGGGGCTGCTTTCTCCAACCAGGCCACACTGAAGGTTCATGTTCGTTCCCACAAAGGCAACACTCCATATGTGTGTGAAATCTGTGGCCAGAGGTTCGTTGCCCTACCCTTCCTACACTTGCACATGCAATCACACCCCAGGCTGAAGGTCAAGGACAGCCGGAAGGGATTTGTCGAGTTCAGGAAGGTCAAAGACAATGCATATATGCAACCCGGAGAAGTAGCCTATAAGTGTGGGCTGTGCTTCAAATTGTGTTTGGAAAGAAAAACAGCTCTGGGTCATCTTCACAAATTTCATAGGATTTACAGAACAGATGTTCAAAACAAGAATATTTTGTGTGTGTATGGAAAGAATGATGTTGGTCAGGGTATTTTGTCAAAGATTGTAGGTACATGTCGAGGGATTCAAGAAGGGTCATGTTCTGATGGACTTGAGAATAGTGAGAACATGATACTGGAGACTCAGAGAAGTTCATCAAATCATGCTATGTATTCTACATGTGAGACTAACTATGCTATTGACACCATTGACGCTGTTGGCACCTCAGTTCTTGACTTCCCAGTAGAAAATAGTCCAGTCATCAATTTACATTTGAAAGAAAATGAAACTGGAAATAATATTAAAACAGATAGTTCTGAAGTCATTGACCAGGTTGGTACCTGTGGTTCTGAAAGAAGAACCAGTAAACCTGTTTTGAGTGATAATTCTGAACACCCTGGGGAGAATCCGTCTGAGCAGGACTGGGGTAATGTCAGTGTTAATGATGTGATGTGTGTTAAAGGCTCTAAGAACAGTGAACTGGGTGTTATGGTCATGGCTTTGATCAACAGCAGAGAATCCGAAAAGGAAGCCAATGCTTTCAGTGATGGAGATTTGTCCACAAAGGTGAAAACAGAAGTTTGTTCAGGTGATGAATTCAAATCCGTTGACATCTGGTCAGCGGATAGTGATACTGATATATCTGATGGGGAATGGGAGAAACTGAGTCTAGCCTTTGCCGAGTCTCAAGGAACAGATGGACAATCATCATTAATGGGTACTGAAGGACATTCATCAGTGATGGGTGCTGAAGGTCAGGCATCATTTTTGGGTACAGAAGGACATTCAACGTTGATGGATACCAAAGGGCATTCAACATTGATGGGTTCTGAGGACCATTCATCATTGAGAGGTACCGAGGAACATCCATCGTATCAAACAAAAGAGGAAAGTCAGAACACTCACATCAATGAACCAGTCTCTCCTGAGGTATATCTTGATCATCCAGACGATGAGCCTGATGATGATCTGTCTGTTGAGAATCATGACTTGACGGTTTCTGATAAGACAGACTTTGAGAGTACACCCAACTTTTGCCACCAGATCTTTCAAGGCAGGTTTACAGAGAGAGGAAAAAACTTTCACGAAAGGGGACAATGTTGCTGAAGAAGCTCCACGTAAAAAGTCAGGTTACCAACAGAAGTCATGGACCTCAGAATATAGGAGGAATCTCATGACCAACAGGAGAAAGAATGCGCTGACAAAGATCTTTAACTGGAAGGCATACACAAAGGTTGACACAAAACAGAAACAGCCACTGAAATGCCACATATGTAATGGTACGTTTGTCGATGAGTCCAGCTTAAAGGAGCACATGAGTCGACATGAGGGGACAAAGACTAACTACCTGAAGTGTAGTCAGTGTCCCAAGGTGTTTTCTTCCAAATACACACTGTCCATGCATGAGAGGATCCATGCTGAGTATCGTCCCTTCCACTGTAAAATTTGCGGGAAAGGGTTCTACCAACGGGCCAATATCAAGGTCCATATGCGGGCCCACACTGGAGAGAGGCCTTTTAAATGTGAGATCTGTGACAAAGCCTACAGTGTTAAACTGTCCCTAGCCGCTCATTCAAGGACTCACACGGAAGAAAATAAATTTGCTTGTGATAAATGCAAATTCTGTTTTTCAAATGAAGAGGATTTGACAAAGCATCAGAAAGTCCATGCATATCAGAAGTCCCATGAATGCCATCGATGTAAGAAGAAGTTCTTGAAGGCATATCTGCTTGAATTTCACCTGCAGCGGGATTGTGAGGATAAGAGGTACAGCTGTGATCAATGTAACAAACACTTCTCTTGTTTTGATTATCTCAAGGTTCACCAGAGGGTCCATACTGGAGAGAAACCATTTGGCTGTGAGGTTTGTGGCAAGTTTTTCAGCCAATCGGCAAACTTGTCGAAACATTTGAAAATACACAACAACATCCGGTCTTTTGAATGTGACATTTGTAAGCAAACGTTCATCGAGAAAGCGTCCATGATCGCACACAGACGGATTCACACGGGAGAGAAGCCTCACATGTGTGACGTTTGTGGTGTGGCTTTCTCAAGTCCTTCTTCACTCGTAGTGCACCTCAGGGTTCACACAGGAGAACGACCATACGCCTGTGAGATGTGTGACAAGACCTTCACCTCATCCGGTAAGCTCCGAGATCACGTGAGAACACACACCGGGGAGAAGCCCTACAAGTGCAAAATATGTGACAAAAGCTTTGCTTTGTCTAATGGTTTGGTGAGACACACTCGGATCCACACCGGGGAACGCCCCATGAGTGTGACATCTGTGGGGAGAGATTCATGAGGAAGGACAGGCTGAGGAAACATATGGGTGGCCATGTTAAGAAACAAGTGGATTCTGAATGGCAGCAGACATAATGTTGTGTAAATGACGTAATGACATTGATAGGAGCAGTCATTGCTTTGTATTTAGCTTTCACCCATGAAGATGTCTACGTGTGTCCTCTAAAATACAAGTGTGCCAGCAACAATATCATTCAGTTAGGGCTGGCTAAAATGACCGATAATCGGAAATATTGGCGATAGGAAAAAGTATTAATGATTATTGATATGAAAATTGTGTTATCGATAATATCGTACATTAACTTTTGTGATAAAAAGTTTAATTTTCTGACATAATATACATATTTAGGACTTTAATCATGGTCCACTTCTAAATTATCTTCGAACACTGTTTTGTTAATAATCCATGCAAAAACATGTCACCGTTCACTAGTGATGTGAAATAGATTAATTTCTTTCAGATATTTTTGGCATTTTTGTTCAAATAATCGATCGATATTTAGTTGACAATAATCAATCTCTATGATCTATGTTGATAGCCAGCCCTACAGTTCATGTCATATCACTCATGCTATACCATTCATAAAAAGTAGGGTATATTCCATTTTGCGAGCATACCACTAGCCAATGCCAATGCATATGAGAAAAAGTAATATATGTCCATACAATGATGAATTGTAACATTGTCCCTTACTTTTAGCAAAGTACTGTCATCATCATCTGTTTCCTCCTTGGCTTCATCATTTGCATTTTATCAATCTTGTAAATACAGTATCACCTACTTTTTTGGAATGGTATATATGAAAATTATGATATTGTCATGTCTAAATACCCAAGTGTATTTTGATCACTTGATTGTCTGGTCCAGACTCGATTATTTACAGACCGCCACCATATAGCTGGAATATTGCTGAGTGCGGCCTAAAATTAAACTCACTCACTCACCCAAGTGTATTTTATGTACACTATTTAGGCACAGGGAACTTACCCTACCACTCCTATTAGAATTTTGTATTTTTTGTATATGTCTTCAGCCAAGGATTCATCCATGATTATTTAAAGTGCCCTTGGTAGGCAGATATTTTGTTCAACCTCCTCAGTGAGAGGTGACTTCTGGAGTCTGAACATTGGCCTCTTTAGAGGTCCAGATACATCTCTGCATCTGCAAAAGTAATATTCAAGGTAATAATAATAATGTGTCCATTTATATAGCGCCAAACTCCACACCAGGTATGCTCATAGCGCTAACAGTCAATAAGGCAGTATTGAAATCCATAGAACCTTTTGTTAAGAAAGGTTTTGAGATGATGCTAGGAATACTTTGTATATTTCTAAATAATTTGTAACTACCTCCCTTTACACAAACATCCTTCTGAGTTAGCCAGGCATCATACCTAATGCCTTGATTTATCTTGCTGGTAGTTGTGTTCCAAGTTTCTGAATGTACTTCTTGTTGAGATTATTCTGATTGGCTGAACTCTTAATCAATTATCTTATGAAGTGTAGCACATCTCAAGACATCATATTTCCAATTTAACTTACATGGCTGGTTCCGTGGACACGTTTTACAATTATGAACACAACTGAAAATATAATTGGAAAAACAAAAATATCACTGGTGGAGTTTCAGTTTTCTGGGTTAGGTGACATCAAGTGGTAGTGAAACTGTTTTTTCCTTTGATATGTGTCTTGGATCTTGATAGCTTTCTGTGTACATATCTTGATAGATGGCTTGCTGTATTAATATCTCGATATGTGTCTTGGGAATATCTTGATAGCTCGCTGTGTCCATATCTTGATAGGTGGCTTGCTGTATTAATATCTTGATATGTGTCTTGGGAATATCTTGATAGCTCGCTGTGTCCATATTTTGATATATGGCTTGCTGAATTAATATTTTGATATGTGACTTGGGAATATCTTGATAGCTTGCTGTGTCCATAACTTGATAGATGGCTTGCTGTCTTGATATGTATCTTGATATTATCTTGATGGCTTGCTGTGTCCATAACTTGATAGATGGCTTGCTGTCTTGATATGTATCTTGATATTATCTTGATGGCTTGCTGTGCCATAACATAGATAGGCTTCTTGCTTGTATTATCTTGATGGCTTGTGTCCATATTTTGTATATGGCTTGCTGTGCCCATATCTTTATAGATGGCTTGCTGTCTTAATATGTATCTTGTGTATGTCTAGCTAGACAGGTTCCTGTATATCTTGACAGGGAGTTTCCTGTGTATACATCTTGATTATGTTGATAATTTGCAAGCATCATAATATATCTCTTGACAGTTTGCTACTGATGGCTATGTAGTAGAGGTGTGGCAATACAGTGAGGCCATGATACGATATGTATCCCAATAATATTGGTGAAATACGATTCGTATATCATACAATATTTTTATTTCATAAGTTCATAGTCCCACCCTTTTTAAAGGTAAATCACCACCCTTGTTGTTTCGTTTTCAGACAGCAAAGATGGCATATTGTAGGGGAGAAACATATAGGCTTGGAGCCCTGTGCAGATTCTGCTATTTATAGCCAACCAGCAAATACTAGAAAATATGCATAAACTGGTTTTGGAATAATTTCTGTTATATTCACATGTTTATGTTTCAATATAACTTGTAATGAATCGTATGTATTGTGATACAATACTGTATTGTCATATTGTTACATGGTTACTGTATAGTGATAGATATATTATGCTTGTTATATGTATGGTTACTTATGATGTGAAATAGATTTACTTTGATAGTGTTATATTATGATATTCATGCTATGTAATATTACAAAAATATGGTAGCAATATGTGTTTCCTGAATGGATATTTAGGTCACAAAACAATATCTATTTTGTCAGGGAGTTTATAAAGACCAATACTTGGTCCTAAATCTGAAGCAAATGTTGGTACAAATTTCGCCCATAGTTATCAAAACTTTGCCAAGCCATGTTATTGTAGTATTACTACATATATTGCATTTGTATTTGTATGTCTATGAACAATGGACCAAAGATTAAGAGGCTGTAATATTTAGTTTTATATATCTGAACTAAATGAGTTATTTATATACCTGTTTAAGTTTAGAAAACACTGGCTTTTGAGAGGTTGAGATTTTCCAGATTTTGTAAAAATGGCACTTTGTTTGGAATCTAAAATAAATCATGGTCATCCCAAACAGAAACAGGTTGCCAGTTTCCACTGTTGAAAATGGCACCACAATTGCAGAAAATGGCTGCTTATTGTTGAGCGAAAAAAGCACATACCTTTTTTATTACAATAAGAACACAAGTCTGTGAACAAAACAAATTATTTTTTAAGAATTTTTACTTTTACACTTTTCTGTTGGTATTAGATTTAATTTTGTATGTTTTAAAATCTGTTATGGTCATATTTGTCAACTCATGTCAAAGTTCATGGAATGAATCACCTTTTGCATAAAGGGGCCTACACATATTGCAAATCAGAAGGTGAATTGTTTCATTCCTTCTAATATCCCTTTACCGGGCTATAGATAGCCCAGGGATACAAACTGAAAATCATCTGCTTTTTCGATGAAACCCACTCATTGTCAGATTGTAAATGTGAGTAGAAGCTAATTTCTAATAGAAACCTGCTTAAAGGTGATTAACATGTGTTTGCACATGAACATATTGGTAAAATTTCCTATGTCTTGTTTTCAAAAAGAGATGGTGGGGTAGCCCAGTGGTTAAAGCATTTACTTGTCACGCCAAAAGCCAAGGTTCGAATCCCCACATGGGTACAATGCTGGAATATTGCTAAAGGCTGTGTAAAATCCAACTCACTCATTGTTTTTAAACAACAGCATGCAAAGAATATGAGGTGCTGTGTTCGCCCGACAGTTGTAACAATTGTTACTTTAAAGGTCACATGCAACCAAAAAATCAAACATAATTAAAACACAATTTTCACTTCTTCATGACATATAATATGCATTGCTGATTATGAAAAAACAAATAAACAAAATTATGAGCGTATAATCGCAAATCAAAAGTGCAATATTTTGTACTTGGGTTTACCTCCCTCGAAACGAAGCAGCCGGGATACCGAACCCAGTCAGAGCGGGTGGGTGTGCACTCAAGTGTAACAGCTGGTTCATTAGCAGATGCCGCCTTCACGGCTCATTGTGTGTGTATATATATAGAGATGTTGGGTTTTGTAAATACTAGTACATGCTAATTTTTTGTGTATAACATTTTGCAATCAACAGACATCATAACAATGTCATGTGTTCAAGTATCACACCTGCCTGTCTGTGTAATTACATAATGTGACAGAGACCGAACTCGGGCCATAAATCAATGCGTTTTGTTTATGGTGTATAGCCTGATTGGTGTTAAGTTCAAATTGCATGTGGTCAGTGATCGCAGTTGTGTATTGAATATTGTCATTAGCAGACAGGCAGGCAAACACACAGGTGTCAATAAAACAAGACATTGAGTTTTGTCTGTGACAGCTTGACATATCTATATCACTGTTAGAAATTGTGTGAACGCTTAAATAATGACATTGCTTTTAATCGAACAGGAAAGTGACTTCGGTAAGAAGAGCGTGTGGTGAAATAGACAAATGAAATTATATAAACAGTTTATTTACTGTCATAACATATAAAAAGCTCGTACGCCTGTGAGATATCAACAAAACATTATGAAAATAGCTCACACCAAAGCCTTCACGAAAGATTCACCAGACAGCCCGCTTCCAAGTTGCTTGAACCTATTCTTTAAGTTTAGGCAAGGTCCTGTTTTTGCAAATTGGTGCCAATTTTACTCACTGTTTCCAGAGGTGATGTTTTAGCTAAATTTAGTTGTCTGAGGTTTTAGCTGTAACTATTAGCTAACAGTGGCTTTCAGTCAGTTCAGCTTTCTGTGAAAATAATCCATGTATTGTGTTTTAATCACAGAAGTTTTAGTTTTGTACTTATTTGTACATTTGACAAAAAAATGTTGTATGTGTTTAATTGTTAAGTTTATGTTTGGTATGTAGACAATTAAAAGGGGGTGTGTCTTCCAGTGTATTGAAACTATGTTGTGTCATAATTTACAGTGGTTTCAAAGTTAAGTACATGTACCAGAGTCAGTGGATGTTTGTCCTAATTCTTTTGTCAAATGTATAGGCGTGGGTGGTTCTTAGATTTTAAATACTATAGCAGAAGACTGGATGATAGTACCCCTTTACTTTTAATCTCTGTTCATGATGTCTTACTTCTGTTAATATTGTCACGGTGCTGGTAGCGGTAATGACCCCTGCGTTAAGGGTCATTGGCTCAACCACGATTCCCCACATGGGCACAATGTCTAGAAGTACCATAATGACCGCTGTCCCAGTGATATTAGATAAAATATTATATATGAAAAACTAAACCCAACTATAATACTAATATTGTCATGCTGGTAAATCCCCTGCATTTGTGGTTTGCAGAGAAATATGTCGGATTAACGTCTGTCGGATTAATATTTGTGATAAAATATCAAAGAGCACAAAATGTCTTGATCGTAATACTAATACATTTATTAACACTATAACACATGTAGACATGAATAACCAAAATAAATCTGTAAGTAATATGTAACAATGAACTGAAGACCTCAAGTATCTGAGGACTGTACCTCAATAATCTTCAAATAGAATGAAGATGATAAATATTGAATAGATATTGTTCATGTAGATATGAACAAATTATTATCTACCAAATTAACAATAGCCTTTGAATTCTTGTGAAGCCTTACAATCTTATAAGGCTACATGAACATGAAGAATATGAATCTTCATATTGTGATAACAATAATAATAAACATACCCCTGACAGGACTAGAGTCTATTACATGAAGTTATAAGTGAAACGCCAGATTGAAGGTAAGAATACAAGGAACTTACCATCATATGCCTGTGTCCAGCGTTCCAAGAGGTCCTAGTTGGTGTGAGTCCATGTGGGAACTGATCCCAACTGAGTGAATGAGTGAGTTTAGTTTTACGCCGCACTCAGCAATATTCCAGCTATTTGGCGGCGGTCTGTAAATAATCGAGTCTGGACCAGACAATCCAGTGATCAACAGCATGAGCATCGATCTGCGCAATTGGGAACTGATGACATGTGTCAACCAAGTCAGCGAGCCTGACCACCCGATCACGTTAGTCGCCTCTTACGACAAGCATAGTCGCCTTTTGTGGCAAGCATGGGTTGCTGAAGACCTATTCTACCCCGGATCCGGGTCAGACCCCAACTAGAATGGTTTGGAATTTATAGGAGTTTGGCGGAGGAGGGGACAACCTCTGACTTGACCAAGGGGTCACTTACATTGTACATAAACTGGGGGGGAAAGCTAAACTAAACTCACTCAAGTAGAGGGGAAGTGGGGTAGCCAAGTGGTTAAAGCGTCCACTCGCCACGCGGAAAGCCCTGGTTCGATTCCCCACATGGTTACAATGTGTGAAGCCCATTTCTGATGTCCCTCGCCATGACATTGCTGAAATATTGACTAATGTGGCATAAAACTAAACTCACTCACTCAAGTAGAGGGGCAGTGGGGTAGCCAAGTGGTTAAAGCGTCCACTTGCCACGCGGAAGGCCCTGGTTCGATTCCCCACATGGATACAATGTGTGAAGCCCATTTCTGATGTCCCCTGCCATGCTGTTGCTGAAATATTGACTAATCTGGCATAAAACTAAACTCACTCACTCAAGTAGAGGGGCAGTGGGGTAGCCAAGTGGTTAAAGCGTCCACTCGCCACGGGGAAAGCCCTGGTTCGACTCCCCACATGGATACAATGTGTGAAGCCCATTTCTGATGTTCCCCGCCATGATATTGCTGGATTATTGCTAAAATGGGCATAAGACTGAACTCACTCACTCACTCTAGTAGATGGGCAGTGGGGTAACCAAGTGGATATAGTGTCCACTCACCAGATGGAAGGCTCAGGTTCGATTCCCCAACAATGTGTGAAGCCCATTTTTGGTGTCAGATGATTCCCATATTGTAATATTCTGATTAGATTGAAAGTCATGTTATTTCTTAGTGGGCATATTAATACACAATGCATTAATACACATTATTGCATAACAGGTATACAAAACTCACTACAGCCCCTTGCTGAATGTCAACAGAAATAAGGTTCTACAGATGGAACATTGTCACACAATGAATAACACTGCCAAATATATTTTAGGTACGATCTTCCTGTCCCCACTCATACAATGACATTGAGCCTTCGGCTTATTCGGAGAGCTGAAGTCTGGTGGTTCAATCACAGCCCGTGTTATACTAGAAGACCATTTGAGCCAATGCAGAATAATCGTTTCCTTTTAGGTGCGCTTCTGTGGTTAGTTCAAGGGACACAACTCTGTTTATACTACTTACGACATGTGACAACGCCTCTGTTTTAATGATCCAGTGAATGTTTCAAGATTTCTGTACTCTATCCGTGGTACCTGGTTTACACCGCCTCTGGGGATGTAATATGTTCGTTTTGTTTGTTTTTTGTTTATTTGTTTGTCTGTTCTTGTTTTCTGAGGTTAGGGCGGGGAGGACCAGGAGATGAGGATTGCGTGTGGGTTTATTTTCGTGTTTTTGTTTTCGTTTTTTATGTTATCTATAGTTTTTCCCCTTCACTGTGAACCAAAGTAGTGCTCTTCATTTGCTAACGGGTGAGTTGGGTAGCCACGTGGTTAAAGCGTTAGTTCGTCATGCCGAAGTCATGGGTTCGATCACGAATACATGTACTATGTACCGATCATGTTTTGGTGTACACACTGTGATATTGCTGAAGTATTACTAACGGCGGAAGACCGCCTCCGTGGTGTAGTGGTTAGAGAATAATAATCGCGCTGGAGAATATTTCGCTCATATGACGACGTGCATGCGTGTGTATGTGTATGTGCGGCTGCTTGTACTAGCCCAGACTTAAGCTGGTTTTATAGTGCTAGCCCACTGAGATACTATGCCGCAGTGAAGCATGAGTACTCCACTCAGACACATTATACTGACTCCGAGCCGACCAGTCCTTGATGTACCCATTAATGCCGAGCGCCAGGCAGGGACCAACAAGTACCATATTTTAACGTCTTTTGGTATGACGCGGCCGGGGATCGAACCCGCGACGCTCTAACCACTACACCACGGAGGCGGTCGCTTGTAAGAGGCGACTAACGGGATCGGGGGTCAGGTTCGCTGACTTGGCTGACACATGTCATCGCGCCAATTGATCGATGTTCATCATGTTGATCACATGATTGTCGGGTCCTGACTTGATTATTTACAGACCACCGCCATATAGCTGGAATATTGCTGAGTGCGGCGTTAAACAATAAACAAACAGTCACCCGCCAAACTAACACACCGACCCTCTCACCAAAACGAACATCCACCGTCTCATCCACCAGGTGACCCACCATCGGTTGCCTAGTGGTTAAAACGTTCGCTCGTCACGCCGAAGACCCGGGTTCGATTCCCCACATGGGTACAATGTGTGAAGCCCATTTCTGGTGTCCCCCGCCGTGATATTGCTGGAATATTGCTAAGAGCGGCGTAAAACCAAACTCACTCACTCCCACAACCAAAAAATGCTATAACGCAGTGTTTGTATAAATCTTTAGTGACATAACACATACATGAAGTTATAATACAATAGTATTTTACACACGTGGTGATACGTTTGTGAAATTGTACAGTGATATATTGAAAGACAGTCTACATTTCTCTCCTCTTAAAACAGCTCAATGTACTACGTATATATAAGGCAGCTGAGTAAATGATATACTATTTTGACTACCTTGAATCTACGCTAGGTCTTCAACATGACCCAAGATGTCACCTTCACGAATCTCGCCTTCATCCACGAAGGGATGATGGATGCCTCGCCCGTGTTTCTACAAAATGTGGACATCACGGAAAATACTGCTTTGTACAACACGAAACAATTTGCATTTGAATCAGACACTTTGCATAACTAAGAGAGGCGACTTTCGTCGCCCGGAATAAAATAGTGTTTGAGTACATACGTATTTCTAATGAAACTGCTCTAACGCTTGGGGGGTGTACAAACTGTGTCGTTTACCAATATGAAACGATGTTGGTACTGATTGAAATATATACAGGTAACTTTAAACGCATACGATGTATTTGGACACATATTGCGCGTTACATTGAAACATGACAGGGATACACTGTCAAGCCTGTGAACACGTTATAGAGAGGAGATCACGCTGACACAGGGAATCAAGTTATGATGGCAGTCGCTGATTTATGCTATAACAGAGGGGCGGTGGGGTAGCCTAATGGTTAAAGCGTTGGCTCGTCACGCCGTGGACCCGGGTTCGAATTCCCACATGGGTACAATGTGTGAAGCCCATTTCTGGTGTTCCCCGCCGTGATGTTGCTGGAATATTGCTAAAGGCAGCGTAAGACCAAAACTAAGTCAGTCAGTCGATAACAGCATGGACGTATAATACAGTGTATGTTTGAGGATGAGGTTTCTATAAATGAGAGGAGCGGTGGGGTAGCCTAGTGGTTAAAGCGATCACTCGTTACGCCGTAGACCCGGGTTCGATTCTCCACATGGGTGCAATGTGTGAAGCCCATTTCTGGTGTCCCCCCGCCGTGATATTGCTGGAATATTGCTAAAAGCGGCGTAAAACCATACTCACTCACTATAAATGAGAGATGGCATTGTGAGTTGCATGCACTTGCCCACCTATAGGATCTAAGGGGCGGTGGGGTAGCCTGATAGTAAACGCTTTCACACGTCACGTAGAAGTCTCGGGTTCGAATCCTCACATGGGTCAAATATGCGAAGATCATTTCTGGTATCTCAGCTGAGACAACGCTGCAATATTGCCAAAAGCGCCGTAAAACCATACTCATTTGTTTCGCAAAGTGGCCGTGTACATGTTTCAGTTCGAACCTTAATCAAAACTTGCTCAAACCCATTTGATGTCATTCCAACAGTCAGCTTTCTCCTGACGGTCTTAAACTTGACGAGGGCATTTGAAAAATCCAATACAAATTTGTCGATGTAATACAATTCATCATGGTACCGACATCGTGCATGATATATTTTACTCATTCTCTGCAGCCTGAAGATGTGACACAAACGACTGGAATATAAGAAGCGGAAATTAAAGGAAGTCATCGAGCGGTACCGAAAGGCTTCAAGACCTAAACTAACACGTGACCAAAACACGTCCTAGAGAATACCCCTACTGTAAAGATCACCGCTACCATAAAGGACGAGGACAAACCAGTAAAGCTGAATACTGCCATTGACTGATGCCTAGTTTGGGATTAAGCAGCCCTTGGATTCAACGGTTGATGGCCACCTTTAAAGACTGTATCAAGGTCACACATGTGTAGATTCGACAAATAATATCTACTTACTTAAGGTTTTACAGGTAGTGATACAAACATATTAACATGCTTACCATTATATTTACACGAACAGCGAATGCGTATAACATGATCATCAGTATATACATGCATTGTTGATAATGAATACACATCTATGTAGACATACACATTTGTAATACTATTGTTTTACGTCAGAACGTAATGGGTGTGGCGTGCGGCCACTGAGCTTATAGATTACATTGACAGTGCTCTGCTAGGAGGTCAAAAGGCATCTTTGTCACATCGGTACAACACTGCGCTGTGTTCGGCAAAGTGAGGTTACCGCTATCTTGTCGTAAATAGTAACGCATTGATGATGATGATGATGATGATGATGATGAGTTGGAGATTTTACGTGCATGATGCGCATTTCGCACGTAGGTAGCGCCTTGAACGTAGTCCTCATATATATAATCGCCTGTCTAAAATAAAAATGCCATCAGTGCATCCCTTCCCTTCTCAAACACACGCCTTGAATTCTCTCCACCCATCCCCCCACCCCCTTCCCACCCCTAAATAAAGGCTCGTCTAAATTAAACACCTGCTTTAAGTGCCTGGTTCAAATAGACACCTGCTTTGAATGCACTACTCCTGGTTCAAATAAACACCTGCCTTGAATGCGCTCCTGGTTTAAAGACACTTGCCTTGAATGCTCTCCTGGTTCAAATAAACACCTGCCTTGAATGCTCTCCTGGTTTAAATAAACACCTGCCTTGAATGCACTCCTGGTTTAAATAGACACCCGCCTTGAATGCTCTCCTGGTTCAAATAAACACCTGCCTTGAATGCACTCTTAATGCACGCCTGGTTCAAATAAGGCCTGCCTTGAATGCACACCTGCCTTGAATAACTCCTAACTTAACTGCTAACTGAAATTCACACCTGCCTTCAAAATACACCCGTCTTCAATAGACGCTTCTATCGATCGCTTAAGAACTACAAATATAACCTACACCACCAGAAACAGGACATATTATCAACACGGAGAATACACTTGTGACATAAACTGTCAGTTTATATCAGTTGATAAATGTTGTTAGTCCCGTATATTGCTTCTGGAGTCGAGTGCTTGCCTTAACACTGATGAGATCCTGAACAAAATACAGTTCAAATCCAGAGGCATTCTACAGGCAAACGAAAGTATACATTTTAAAATTCGATTCGACCCAAACTTTACAAAGGTTAGCAGAATGAAAACAGTGGAATAGAAACTCCGAAACACAATCATAGCTATTCCAAATACATCATCACCGAATAAATATTTTTCCTTGCTGAGCCCCCAACCATGGGTGTACAGATTGGTTGCCCCTTAATGGCATAAGGGATAATCCGTAGAGCATTATAATGTAACGATGGCTTAAACTTGAGAGAAGCCGTTGCGTTCACAAGGGCCAATCACAATACAAGCAGCATTATCCCCTGGGCATGGATTGAAATATGTAATAGGACGTACAGCTGCGCAGCCTTAAGCTTGGCATTCGATCATTGATATGGCCTGGAATGTTTTTTGTTGTTCAATTCTTCCAGAAAATATTCAAGTTTTACAATAAATAAGTTTGCTTCTGCCTTCAGCCCAAAGGTAGCTGGCTTGATTTCCTGAAAATGTGTTTGTAAAAGAATGTATTAAATACATGTTCTTGGTATTCTTTTATGGATGACTTCTTTACTCGTTACAAAGAGTTTTGAGTTGTCACCCCAGAAATATGCCATGTATTCAGGCTCTTTAACTTCTTCACAAAGCCTGTCAACTTCACCTTTCCCCAAAATTTACTATAGAGCAATGTCATAAAGTAGAGATATTCTGTCAATATTTCCACACCCATTTACACCCGATCCAGACGTTGGAATAATAAGTTCTCTTTACACCATTGAGGGGGTCCAGTTTGCCTGTTTATGAAGCCACATGCTCACGTACCAATTTACGGGCAGGAATTTCAGGATTGTTAAGACTGAATGACCCGTAGTACGTACATTCATTAATTATAATTTTATATTTACTTTTTAATTGTTTTCTACTGCATTGTTTTATCTTCAACGGCATATGTTGTAGAAATATTGAGTTGGCCAAAAATGAAAACATTCGTGACAAATTTATTGACCTGAAATTCCCGTCTTCGTTAATGACATACCAGACACGTTTACACAGCCACCGCCTTGCTATTAATGCGGTCCCCCAAGCCCGTCAGATATTTATTAAGCGGTAACACATTATTACCCCGGTTAACCCAAGCTCCCTTTTGAGGCGCTAGAAGGTTAACAGTCAAATGACTTATACCGCCGGGTACCCAATCACTGCTGGTATCCCAATGCTGGATGAACAGAAGCAATTTTTGAACTCACTCACTCACTCAATTGTTTCCAGGCCGCCATATAGCTGGAATATTGCTAAATGCGGCGATAAACAAAGAAACAAACAATTTATGAGCTTGACTAATGTTTTTTGTTTTTTGTTACTGATCAGCCCTATGTAAACTGAAATGATTTATGATTGTGTTTCCATAGTGACGACCCTGATCAACAACAAAAAGTTAAAACAACATAACATCTGCATCCATCCCGACCCAAAGCCTTGACATCGACTTTTATAAAGTATAATCTGTAAATATTACGAATACATTTATCTTATCAAAAACGATCAAGTTCGGGTGAGGATGTGGAATAGAGATAGCGAGACATGCCCTTTTATAAAATCTTGATCTTAGACAGGTTTGGTTTCTTAAAAAGATATACACTTCATAACTGTGGTGCAGGGATGGTTAACGCTGTGTTGATACAAATACTGTGTTTAGTTTCATTAAATAGATAGTTACAGCAAACTGGGTCAATAACGACCTCGCTTAAAACGAACTGACGGATATAACGAACTTTTTTCTTTTTTGGTTTGTTTCGTTTTCGTCCCGACCGCTTGCAGTCTATTTTAGTCGATATGCCTATAACGAACACCGGTTATAACGAACGACAATTACTGGCCCCTTCGAGTTCATTTTAACCGTAGTTATGATTGCGTATTGTTACAACACGATGTCAAGCAACACACCCAGACAATCAAACAGAATACGAGCAAACGCAGCCATCGAATCGTCAAAACAAAACTATGCAAAAATAAAAGTCCAAACATGGACCAGGTATGGCTTATTGTCGCAATTGTTGCTCTGTCATAAGACCAGTCAAACGATCTTAGCGCTGCAGTATTCGCATGCTTCTGTTAAAGAGTGGAGGTAAGGTCGTCTTGACGCTAAGATCGCTATAGCGACGTGGCCTTGTTTTCGAGCATTCTGACATAGGCGTTGTGACTTTCTGTTCTTTATACATGGATGTTTACATCTGTCGACATATGCTCATTTACCTGACCTACACACGACTTATATATGTTAATCTACGCAGTTTACATACCTACAAATGTTTACAATAATTATTTCACATGACTACAACTCATACACTGCAAATTGGTCTTGAATGTAAACACTGTTTCCGTTAAAACTGCTAATACTTATCATTTCCATTGTACAACATATACTGAGGGAAACAAATAAGGGAACACCACTTCGTCGCAGTGTTCATATATTTATTTTAAGATTTTCAACGACGGTGCAAAACAAATCATGCAAAGAAATCCGCATAAGAAAAGCGGTGCACTGTCCCTCCATGTGTTCCGTTACTTGTTTCCCTGAGTATACTCCGAAAAACGTAAACAGTCTGCTGACGAACACATTAGTATCACCCGAGGAAAAATACTTAAAATACTTAAAGTTATTTTTCAGGGTCTCGATCCACAAAACGTTCGTAGCGCTACGACATTTGCAAGCCTGTGATAAACTATAGAGTTACGATAGATCGTAATGTTACGAAGGCTTTGTGATTCGGGTCCCAAATTTGTTCGAATGACACAATAACGGATACTTCGAGTTATCGTTTTAACTACATTTCATGTCATTATTAAACCAGTGATTCTTTTACTCTCTGGAATAGTTATCTCCGGATTATACGAGGTTCGACATAACAAGTCATCGGCTGTCTGTACTTAAATCTTAACACCAAGTACTTAATATTGTTCAAACTTCCAAACTTCGGATATAACGAAGTTTCTTGCGAAGTTAATTATATCTTGAATGGATAAAGCATAATATCTAAATCAAAATATTGACAGCTGATTACAGTGAAACCTCGCTTGACTCAGACCAGAAGACTTCGAATATTTCGAGTTATCAGTAGTACCTGTAACTATAAATCTCTAACATCTTAATTGAGTTAAATATTAATGTGTTCGAGTTAACGAAATGTCACTGTAAATGGCTGTATATTGTATTTCTATTGAAACTGTTGACGATGTCATTTCTTCCAGACACGACGTTATATGACGTCACGGATGGTGTGGTACCATTGACAGCACAGGACACCGGGTGTCAGTCCTGTAGATGAAGCCCGCGGGGACTGATGAAGGTGTAACTTGAGTACTCTCTGCATTACAAACCGGCCAGGGATGTCAAACACAAAACCACCATGACTGTAAGGCGTGCTGTTGGTGTTGAACTCGATCCTCGATTTGGGTCGCTATCTACTGGAACATTAAGACATTATATTAAGCCATGTGATGGGATCATTGGAATATTCTTTGAAACTGAAATAACGGTAGCATTTTTAAATCAGGTGCGTGATGATTTTACTACATTTAGTTTTGTAGTTTGAAACTCTGCGTCACCTCGGTATATGCTCAAATATATTGAACATGTTGTGTTTGTGAGACAGTACAAAACGACTAACACTGGGTCATTGAATGTAGGGGCGGTGGGGTAGCCTAATGGTTAAAGCGTTGGATCGTCACGCCGAAGACCCGGGTTCGAATCCCCACATGGGTACAATGTGTGAAGCCCATTTCTGGTGTCCCCAACCCTGATGTTGCTGGAATATTGCTAAAAGCGGCGTAAAACCAAACTCAGTCAGTCAGTCATTGAATGTATGTCATTTTCATAGCAAAAACGTTTCATAACATAAATTCCATTTACATTTAAAGGTGCCTGAGAGAAATGGAACATACAGACAAATGTTTGTTTGTTTGTGAATAATCTAGTCGAGACCAAACAATCCGGTGACTGACATCATGAGCATCGATCTATCCAATTGGGTTACGGTGACATACATCATCCAAATCAGCGAGCCCTACCACCCGATTCCGTCAGTCGCCTCTTACGACAAGCGTGGATCGCTTAAGATCAAAATATAAACTATATTAACTATGAAAATAATATGTGGCAGAATAAATGCCGTGCTCTTGTTACCATTGGTAGCTTTTTTATCATATCTTTTGCATGAAATATGTTGGGCTGAAGTACAACTTGAACAGCATTTAGAAAAGGGGGCCCTGAAGGACAACTTGAACAGCATTTAGAAAAGGACATACTGAATAATTCATAATTGCTCGTTTTGAATTTAGAAAGGAAAAAAAACAACCAAAGGAGTACATATACACAATAAGTATGTTGGACGCCCACAAGAGTTATCAGTATTCAAACACAACCAGGGGAGACAACTCACTCTTCCACAAATGATGCAATAAGGGTTTGTCGGTAGAGGTACTAACCTACTGCCTCCATGGCACAAGATCCGGTCTTCATGCAATCGTGTCTTTCCGTAGCAGGTTTAATTTCTATAGCTGAAACAACAAGTTCAAATTAGAATAACAGCTTCTTCCTTAATGGGTGCAGCTCTGAATGGTGAGTGAAATGGGGGATGTTCTTTACATGGAACATACTACACACAAGGGCGGGGACAGGTAATGAGTTGGACCCGGGTACCCGTCTCAATACCCAGACCCGTTATGATCATGTGACTAATAGATTAAACAATGTCATATGTTACTCTTTCATGAATAAAAGGTCTTTGTCTTTGAAGATTTATACATAATTTACAGTCACTTCTTTTGAATATAATACATGGTTAAGATCTTGAAAAACTCGAAATTTTAGCCTTTCGAGCTGAAGAATATATTGCCATTTCTTGCAAATTTGATGTCGGGAATTGACAAAACGGGTATCCGGGTAGGGTAGGGTAATAGGGTGGGGTACCCGGGTAGAAAATTAACCCTACTATAATACAATGATTCACCTCGCCATACATAATTTGGTTAAAAATCTGATTTGAGGGACCAACTACTGCATGGGCATGGCAGAGCAGAGCAGAGCAGAGCAGAGCAGGGCAGGGCAGAGCAGGGCAGGGCAGGGCAGGGGGCAGGGCAGGGCAGGGCAGGGCACGGCAGGGCAGGGCAGCGCAGCGCAGAGCAGGGCAGTGTTTGATTTTGGGGGGTTAATAAATAGATAATATGTTGAGAATAATACACACACTCTCAATCAATACCATGTGGTTCCGTCCTTGATTAAAGTCTGTGAATGGTATCCAGTAGTGATACAAATAACAGGGAAACTTATGGATGAATATACTCCGACACGTCATATTTCTGTCGTTGGTATCCATACATATCCCCCTTTTATCTTTACTTGTTTGTTTGTTGCTTAACGCCGCATCAGCAATATTCCAGCTAAATGGCGGCAGTCTGTAAATAATCGTGTCAGGACCAGACAATTAAGTGATCAGCACCCTAAGTAACGATCTATGCAATTAGGATAAAATGACATGTGTCAACCAAGTCAGCGAGTCTGACCGCCCGATCCCATTAGTCGTCTCTTACGATAAGCATGGGTTGCTGAAGACCAATTATAACCCGGATCTTCACGGGTACTTTGTCCTTAAGTAGATCGGAACTTATTAACTCTCCATTTATTAAGGAGCGGGCTTTCTTATGAAATACTCCATCCGAATGCGTCTTTGTAATATTGACAGCTTCAGTGGCCCAGTAGACAGTGTTTGCTCTCAACACCACACAAAAAGAACTACCTTTTAAAGTGTTTTGGCCCAGACCACGGAGGTGGTCGGATCATTTGGGTATCAGTTGAAGATATAGAGTGAGTGAGGTTAAAATCAAACACGCTGGCAGTATTCCAACCCAGTTTTAAAAACTGAAGCAGGGAGTGAGTTTAGTTTTACCCATGCGGGGAATCGTTCCCGCGTCTCCATCGAAGGAAAACATAGAATGTTACTTTTAAATTAAGTTGTATGACCGAGTAATATATTTTTAAAGAAATCAAATTATCTCAGTACTTAAGATATAGCGTAAAGTGGAACGCCGCACTCATTGTTATTGCACCTGCAAGACGACGGTCTGCTAATATTATAATCTGGACCATACAATACCGTGATGGTCTGCGACGGTCAGCTAATATTAGAATCTGGACCATACAATACCGTGATGGCCTGCGACGGTCAGCTAATATTAGAATCTGGACCATACAATACCGTGATTGATATTAAGCGCTATGACGATCAACTTCGCTTGATACCTGGACACATTCAGCTCCCTAGGCTGGAATACTGTTTGAAGGTGAGTTATACCCAACTCAATTGGGCCCTTAAGGAGGTCATGACACTTCGCGAGACCTTAGTACTTCCGGAGACGAACAACGTGCTTTTCGAATGGTCTTATGGTTGTCAGTCGGAACCGATATTCCTTACAGGAATACCAAATTTCCGATCTAACCATCCCCAGCAACAGCTGTGATAGCTAAACATGGTTGTACACTTGGTCTGGTCTTGTAAAGTCATACTTGGCGTTCGCGCAATTTTGAACCAGTACTGGTTCTTGAATATACGCTTATCGCCGGGAATCTGATAGCGGAAGTAAGCTGGGCCCCCGTCTCGCATATCGCAAGTTGGCGCGCGCAAAGGGAGCCGGGAACCAGCTTAGTACCGGAAGTAGCGCCTCGAGAGACTACAGAGCCTATTATAATAAGTTCTCTTATATTGTGCTAACCTCCATATACAAAGTGTATGCTTAAAGCTGCATGTAAGGCGATAGAAGGTTAAGAGTCACCCCATCCCACCGGGTACCCATTTACTGCTGGGTGAGATAGTATTAAACAACTAATTTGATTAAGTTGACACCCCATGTGTTACATATCGTTCGTTGCGGGGCAAAACTGAATCTCCCGACTCTCTAGAGTCAAGCTGCCAAACACGGTTACCCATCCAAGGACTCTCCGCCAATAACCATGCTTAACTTCAACTGATTTGTGACCTGTGCTCTTTACACAAGAGACCACAACACCACTGAACAGACACATGATAAATAAGGCGCCATGCAATTAAATAGTAACATAAAATAAATAAAGATGAGAAAAGAGGAAAATTCAAATATAAGGAAAAAATGAAACATTGAATCATTTAGCTCACCTGGTAAATGTACGCTAACGTCATCGAACATATTATTCCTGTTATATTCTCCTTCGAAAGCACATCTGTATATTACACCTGTTGCGTTCGAATTCGCAAATATTTCCAGTGGCTGGGTAGCGTAGATATCACACTCATTGTTTTTAAGTTCTCTCACTGGCCGATTGTTCGGAATGACCTTGAACCGGTCATGACCTTTCGGCCTGTACAGCCAAGTGAGCTTTTTGGGTGGAAATCCGACCTTGGCCTTGCAATCGACAATTAAGGACGAGTTAACCTCAATGACCAAGTAGTTATAATGGATGGATGGTCGCGTGGCGTCAACTGAAAATAAACAGAACAGAATGGAATAAAAGAAGGAAGGAAGATAAGAAAGCAACAACAAAATATAACATCAGCATGCTATTTAAAAGGCTCTGCGTTTAGAGAAGTCGAATTCGTCCTGTTTTAAACGCCAGGGGAAGACACATTGTAGCGAGGCATTTAGTAAACATCAAACATTGCATCAATGTTGGGAGTCGAACTCGGACTTCTGGGTGGCTGGCAAAGGCACAGACCAGGCCCCTATCACTGAAAGATGGATGTTTGGATGCAACAGCGTTAGATGACGCGCTGCAACGGCATGACCAGAGACGTGGGTGTTAGGAAAGATACGGGATTTAAACTGGAACAAATGTCTGTTACAACTTGTTTTATCATTATCATGCTTCATACAATGTAATATGTCACAGCATACCGAAATTCTGGAACAGAATGATTTCCACAGAATACTAAACACAACATACAGTGCTGAGATTCATTACAGTACATGAGAACATACTCTTATTTAAAGTACCCCTTAACGTCAAATTACCTTTAACAGACATTGATGGATCCTTTTTACTTCAAATTACCGTAACAGACATTAAAGGATCCCTTCATTTCCAAGCACCTTTTTAACCCTCAATAATGGATACTCTTAGTTGAAATTGGGACGGTAGCCTAGTGGTTATAACGTTCGCTCGTAACGCCGAAGACCCGGGTTCGATTCCCCACATGGGTAAAATGTGTGAAGCCCATTTCTGGTGTCCCCCGTCGTGATATTGCTGGAATATTGCTAAAAGCGGCGTAAAACCAAACTCACTTACTCAGTTAGTTCAAATTACCTTTAAAAGACACATTAAATGACCCCTTTACTTCAAATTACCTTTAACGGACATTAAAAGGTCCCTGGGCTTCAAATTACCTTTAACAGAACTATAAGGGTCCCTTCATTTCAAATTACCATTAACAGACATAAAAGGGTTCCTTCACTTCCAATTACCTTTAACGGACATTAAAAGATCCCTGGGCTTCAAATTACCTTTAATAGAACTATAAGGGTTCCTTCACTTCAAAATACCTTTAACAGACATAAAAGGGTTCCTTCACTTCAAATTACCTTTAACGGACATTAAAAGATCCCTGGGCTTCAAATTACCTTTAACGGACATAAAAGGGTTCCTTCACTTCAAATTACCTTTTAAAGTGACATGAATGGGTCACTTTACTTCAAATTACCTTCAGCAGACAATTAAATGATCCCTCATTTTCTAATTGCCTTTTAACAGACATTAGAGGATCCATTCACTTCAATTTACCTTAATACATACAATGGTCCATTCCAAATTACCTTTAACAGACATAAAAAGACTGTTTTATTTCAAATTACCTCAAACAGACATTAAAGGACCCCTTCATTCCAGATTACCTTAAACGGACTTTAAAAGGGCTCTGGGCTTCACATTACCTTTAACAGACATAAAACGGTCTCTCCTTTTCTAATTGCCTCTTATCAGACAATAGAGGATCCCTTCACTTCAATTTATCTTAAACATACATACAATGGTCCCTTCACTTCAAGTTACCTTTAACGGACATAAAACGTCCCTGGGCTTAAAAAAACTTTAAAACAGACATAAAAGGGTCCCTTCACTTCAAATTACCTTTAACAGACAGATGCAGCACCTTTTGCACTGTAGACGTCCCCACATATTTACAGACATACATCCCCCGATCCGAACACTGCAGGTCTCTCAACACAAGAGTAAACTCCGTCAGTTCTGTCTCAATAGTGATTTTCTGCCTGATCCGGGATTTAAAGGAATAATCCACGCCAGTTGCCCATTCCGGTGTCTTGGAATCCGCTGGTAAGCGCACGATCGTAACTTCGGATCCGTCAGGCTCTCTTCGGATCCAAGAAATGACATACCACCTGTGATAGCCTTCAAGCCTACACTGGAGAGTGGTGCTTTGACCTACGTAGCCTTCGGCAGCACTCGGCACCTCAAATTCACCTGTAAAAAAGTAATTGATCGTTGAAATACAGCACGTTGAAGGAAATGTTTTACTAGGGAGTTGACTTGGAACTAATGTTTTACTGCTTATACTGTTTTATTCCTTTCTACTGCTTCTTCTATTTTTATTTTGTTTGTTTTGTTTTGTTTGTTTTTGTGTGTTTTTGTGGAGGGGGGGGGGCAGTTGTTTGTTTGTTTCTGTTTTGTTCTAGGACTTTTGGGGGGTGTTTTTGTTTGTTTGTTGTTTTTTGTTGGGGTTTGTTTTGTGTTTTTGTTTTGTTTTTTGTTGTTGTTTTTTGGGGGGTGGGGTGGGGTGGAGAAGGTGTGTGTGTGTGGCATCTTATGTATTTTTTACTTTTTGTACATTTTAATTGGATAGAACTGCCCTTGAAATGGTGATGTGTGGTCACGAAGTGCAATCAAACACCACTATTTCGAAGGTGTAGGTACATCGAGTTAAAGGAGGTTCGAAACAACCGCACACGGTGGGCTAGCCCAGTGGTTAAAGTATTCACTGGTCACGATTCCCCACATGGTTACAATGTTTGCAGCCCATTTCTGGTGTACCCACCATGATATTGCTGGAATATTGCTAAAAGCTGCGTAAAACCATACTCACTCACTCACTCATTTATTCGTTACGCCTAACCGTTCGCTTCCGACCATCATACGTCTTTACACCCATTCAATTTAATTAAAACGCCATTGCATTGAAAACGCATTGACTACGCATTGACTCCAAACGTTTCAAATTAACTTCAGAATGCCATTCACAAATATTGATGAAGCGGACACTTTTCTTTCCACTTTTAAGCCTATTACAACCACTCTGACAAACCTTGCGTGATCGCTGACACGGAACATTTATCTGACCTAATGACAGTTTAATGTACCGTTAATAGTACCGTTAGTCACATGTTGATACATGTTGGTCTTAAGTGGTGCGTTTGTGCTTGTAACATCAAATTAACACATAGTCACTTTGCACAATTAAAAGGAAAGAACAATTACTTCAACAAAGATACACATATTGAGATCCTTTTGAAGGTATAGTACGTTCAGTTCAGCAAACCATTAAGAAACACTCCCCTTAAGTGTTTCGTCTTGATTGTATCGTGTATAATTTAAACCAAGTCAACCATTCCTCGCATGCGATTTCACTGTATCAAACTGGAAAAACATGCAACGCGTGTTTATAGAGGCTGTGTTTTTTTAACGACGTACTTGTCGACCCGCTGAATGAAACACTCCGGCTGAAAACAGTCAACGGGTTCGAGCTTCCGCATTCGACATAAATTTCCCCGTTCCCTTTTAACCCTACTCGGCGTTAAACCATGACGTCATACTATTGTTCTTTATTGGACCTTACGGTTTCAGGGTTGGATTACTGTTTTATGTTGTTTTTTGTTCAAAAGAGTATTAGAGTGTAAACCTTCTTTTTCCCGGCAGAAAAGTGCGGCCTGCAAAATAGTTACATCTGAACAAGATCCATACCGATTCCCTTTATTAGTTACAAAACAAAAATGCACCCAGACTGGGGGCAAATTGTTGCAGAGTATGAAAAAAAACTGTGAATGTTGCCTTACGCCGCAGCGTATCTTTTCATTCATTCATTTCACGGTGGCCGGTAAAGAATTACCCGTGAAGGTCCGGGTTAGAATGAACCTTCAGTAAACCATGCTTGTCGTAAGAGGCGACTAACGGGATCGGGTGGTCAGGCTTGCTGACTTGGTTGACACATGTCATCGGTTCCCAACTGCGCAGGTCGATGCTCATGCTGTTGATCACCAGATTGTCTGGTCCAGACTCGATTATTTACAGACCGCCGCCATAGAGCTGGAATATTGCTGAGTGCGGCGTAAAACTAAACTCACTTACTCACTCACACGGTAAAGAATTAACCCTGGACAAAACATGGAACGTCAATGCTACGTAATTATCCAGTCTTGACTAGCCTGAGAAACAAATTGAGTTTGGTGTCCATGTAAAGACAGAACAATTTGTAAAACGTCCGCACTTGGAACTATTTCCGCGTCTTAACGACGACTGTGTATTACAGACAACCTAGTGATTGATATCATGAGCGATACACAGGTTAACTATGACACGCAATCAATGTGTTTGTTTGTGTGTTGTTTTACGCCGCACTCAGCAATATCCCAGCTATATGGCGGCGGTCTGTAAATAATCGAGTCTGGACCAGACAATCTGGTGATCAACAGCATGAACATCGATCTACGCAATTGGGATACGATGACATGTGTCAACCAAGTCAGCGAGCCTGACCACCGATCCCGTTAGTCGCCTCTTACAACAAGCATGGGTTACTGAAGACCAATTCTAACCCGGATCTTCACGGGTATCAATCCGAGTCTGACGATTCATGTGTTCGCCTTGTACCTTCAGCTGACGTTGTCAAAATTGGACACCCACGAGGACGTAAGAATCTACGACATCGAGCTGTCATCCAATAGCAACTAACAGACTCTACAGCTCATCACCGAGATCAGAGGGCGGTGGGGTAGCCTAGTGGTTAAAGTGTTCACTCGTCACTCTAAAAACCAGGTTCGATTCCCCACATGGGTACAATGTGTGAAGCCTGTCTCTGGTGTCTCCGTCATGATATTGCTGGAATATTGCTAAAAGCGACGTAAACTAAAGCCACGCACTCGCTCACAGATCAGAGCTTGACAAAATCGCAAAGCAGGTTACAAGCACACGAGTTCCACCTGGGCGTAACGGTACAAGACAAGAGTTCCACTTGGGCGTAACGGTACAAGACAAGAGTTTAAATTAAATTCTGGATACTCCAAGATGTTCGGAGGCGTTGAAACGTTTTTTAACCCAACTAAAGGTGTTCTACTGTCGGAACGTCAATACGAGACACAGACTGAGCTACGGCAGGGCTTTCCTCGGAGATAATCGTGTATCCAGGCGTGTGTGCGTGTGTCGTACGGAGACGTTGTGTCGGGGACGACCCGATAACTCACGCCTTGGACGCTTTTAACTGCAGCTGTGGCTGCCACGTGACGTGAACGACGCGTTAACCAGCACAAATCACATCGTTGGGTATCTTACTGTCCATTTAGCGGACGCTGTTTTTGTGTGTATGGCAGTGAGATGTTGGAGGACCTTGTCCTCAGCCTCACATCTAGCAAGCCCGACTGTTGAGACAAACTGGTCGACAGAGTTGGTTCACATATATACGCACACTGACCAAAATTGGGTCTTGACCAGAGGACCTAGTGGTCGATAGCTCGATCATGTTTTTTCACATTAATGACAAATAATAACAGTCGACTCTGGATAAGATAAACCAGTGGTGGTCGGAGTGCAAAAAGTGTTCCACTAATCTAAAGGTATTGAAACCGAATCTGTATAAAACATATCTGCGCTCGATAATGTGAACATGTTTCCAAATGTACATACACAAAAATATAGAAAAATGTGGCGTTTTTCAAACATATAGAAATATTCCATAGTTTGACTCCGGAGCATGGAAACCAGAGATCGATAGTGTGATCAGTTTCACACAACTAACAATTTGTTTTTGTTTTATTGTTGGTTAATGCCTCACTCAGCAGTGTAAAGCTATATAACGACTGTCTGTAAATAATCGAGTCTGGACTGTCAATCCAGTGATCATCATCATGAACATCGATCTGCGCAATTGGGATACGATGACATTTGACAACCAAGTCAGCAAGCCTGACCGCCCGATTCCGTTAGTATTTCACATGTGATATACTGTTCCAAAGCGACGACCGCCGCCGTGGTGTAGTGGTTAGAGCGTCCGCCCGGAGAGCGGAAGGTCGCGGGTTCGATCCCCGACCGCGTCATACCAAAAGACGTTAAAATATGGTACTTGTTGGTCCCTGCCTGGCACTCGGCATATATGGGTACTACAAGGACTGGTCGGCTCGGAGTCAGTATAATGTGTCTGAGTGGGGTATTCATGCTTCACTGCGGCATGGTATCTCAGTGGGCTAGCACTATAAAACCAGCTTAAGTCTGGGCTAGTACAAGCAGCCGCACATACACATACACACGCATGCACGACGTTATATGAGCGAAATATTCTCAAGCACGACGTTAAACCCAATTTCACCTCAACCCACCTGTTCCAAAGCGGTGTAAAACAACGTTCAGTTACTCCTGACGTTTACAATGGGCCCACCTTATACAAGAAGTGTGGAAATTTAATGGAGACACCAAGGATGAACCTGTCATTAACAACATGCTTCATTTATTAAGGATAACGCGGTATTTGACATTTGAATGTTAAGCTTTTGCCAAAGAAATATTTGATTCAGATAAATCACGTTCCTATAATACATTAAATATGATATAAATTCTGTCAACTTGGATTCCGATTTTTCATATTCTCCGAACAGTGAAGCAAGGTAAAGAAATATCGCTTTGCGGGTGAAACGTAGCGGAAATGATTTTAGTGTCACGGCAAAGTATGACACGCGATGGGGGTCGAGGCTTCAGCCAAGGGCAGATAACTCTCTCTCGAACAGGCACTCCAAACTGACGTATCGTTGACAGACGTGAGTCGCTGTTATCGATCTGATAACCGGTATTATGTGTAGATAAAAGGCATTCATTCCAAACACAGAAGGATTAATTTCCTAGGAACGTGAGTCCAGTGATGTCGAGATAGATCCGTCAACCACGAGCATCAGCCTGCTCACAAAGCACGAGCGACTGAGCGAGGGGATTAACTGGGCTTTTCTTCCGCGCACGCACCCGACATTAGCGCACCGATCGCTTTCAGTAGACCTGTTAGCATTGACGGGTAATTAACAACGTTGATTAAACACAGGGAAATTGGTTGGTACTTTGTTTGAGCCTTATTTGATCGTTTTTGTTAGAGCTTAAGTGCTTTATAGCGCTGTTGTTTTAGGTTAGAATGGGGTCCTTGTTTGCTCCTATATTCATCCATTTTGGTAGCTTTAGACGAATCTCCGTTTGTGAACAAGGACGAAATACACTCTGGTAGTCTCAAACGCAGTCTCGTTCTCATTGCGAGATTTCTTTTGAAGGTTCAGGTGACCGCTGTTTATGGTGATTGGTGATATTGATCATCTCCTCAAAATATCGTTTTGATTACTGTAATGCTAATCTTAGGTTATCTGTATCAGTTTATTGAGTGAGTGAGCTTAGTTTTACGCCGCGCTCAGCAATATTCCAGCTTTATGGCGGCTCGTCTGTAAATAATCGAGTCTGGACCAGACAACCCAGTCATCAACAGCATGATCATTGATCTACGCAATTGGGAACCAATGACATGTGTCAAACAAGTCAGCGAGTCTGACCAGCCGATGCCGTTAGTCGCCTCTTATGGTGTCTGTCATCATATAAACTGGCCCATGAAGATCCGGGTTAGAATGAACCTTCAGTAACCAATGCTTGTCGTAAGAGGCGACTAACGGGATTGGGTGGTCAGGCTCGCTGACTTTGTTAACACATGGCATCGGTTTTCACAGATCGATGCGTATGCTGTTGATCACTGGATAGTCTGGTCCAGACTTGATTATTTACTGACCGCCGCCATATAGCTGGTATATTGCTGAGCGCGGCGTAAACCTAAGCTCACTCACTCACTTAGGCTTACGAGAGCTTTGTGAAACGGGCCCAGGTTCTTAAAACCAGCTTACAGCATAACCCCGGCATCTAAAATGTTGAAAACATCAGCATTCGAATGAAGAGACGATCGACACATCAGGCAGTTTTAACAGAATATGTAATCCGGTCGTAAGTTACACATATATAAGCTCATTTATCCAAGAGGTCTGATGTAAATGTACCCTAAGTGACAAACACATAGCAAGTTTACAGTTTCCTCGAAAAAAGGAATGGAATACAAATAAAAATTTCTACACACTTTTAAACGAGGCGAAATATGCTAGGATTCGAACCTGGAACTTGCTTGTATAGAGAGTGAATTTGGTTTTACGCCGCTTTTAGCAGTATTCAAGCAATATCATGGCGGGGGACAGAAATGGGCTTCACATATTATATCTAGTGGGGAATCGAACCAGGGCCTTCGGCGTCACGACTAAACGCTGCAACGACAAGGCTACCCCACCGCCCCTCCTTGTATACAGCGAAGGTTTTAAACACAAGGTCGACCAACTACCAGTATCCCAAAGTATTCTACGTGATTCAAAGTAAACGAAATAGTTTCCACATGTTGCTAGCCAGTCGGGCTAGCTATGCCTGTAAGTTACTAGCTCACACAGTAATTCAATAGCCCGAAATTTGAATGTAAATTAAGCAAAATATTACAAAAAAGATGAAAATAAAATGATGTCGGCATGACCCGGGCTTCATCGCTAAGCTGCTAATATGATGAACATTTCTAACAGGCCATAATCTTGCGTGTGTCTCTAAGTGTATTATAACTTAGTAAGTCGGAGAGAGTGATATATTCACTAGCCAGTCGAGCCAGTGACTGTGGAGATTTTCTGGCCCGACTGGATTTTTGCTAGCCAAGGGCTAGCGGGCCAGTGGCTATTTCGCACACTTGTGATTCCCCTTTGCGTAATACTTCAAGAACGGTAGATTATACAGGCAACAAAATATCATCCATGAAACAAGAAGTCTGTAAAGTAATTACATAGTTCCTGGGAGAATGAGATTCCAAATAATCTCTGCTTGGTGGTGATTAATCCGATGTACATTGGTTATTTATAGTGGAAGGATTTATGTCTACACAAAATTACACTGGATGCGCTGGTGACATTTGAAAATGACATTAAAGCCGTTAAGACCTGAGACGTCGGGTTGATAATTGTAGAAATAGAACAGAAACAGAAAACGTTGTCGTTCTGACAGCACAGATGAGTGTCCATATAGGTGACTGCACAATCAAACTCTGTGATTGATTTTAGATAGAGATAAGATGCAGGGCCCGTTTCACAAAGCTCTCGTAAGCCTAAGATCTCGAACCTTTCTTACCTCCTATACTGTAACATAGGAAGTACGAATGCTACGAGAAAAGTTAAGAGATCATCATCTTCTTCTTCTTCTTCACCGCAATCCTCTTCCTCCTCCTCCTCATCACATCATCATCATCATCATCATCATCATCATCATCATCATCATCATCATCATCATCATTATTATCATCTACTTCGCCGTCCTCCTCCTCATGATCATCATCATCCACTTCTTCGCCGTCCTCATCATCATCTCCATCATCGTCGTGGGGCGGTGTGGTAGCCTAGTGGTTAAAGCGTTCGCTCGTCACGCCGAAGACCCGGGTTCGATTCCCCACATGGGTACAATGTGTGAAGCCCATTTCTGGTGTCCCCCAGTTTTCGCCATAGGAGACGGCATTGTACGTCGTCACATACCATAGCACTGTACGCACTTCATCCAGTGATAGAGGCGGTGGGGTAGCCTAGTGGTTAAAGTGTTCGCTCGTCACGCCGAAGACCCGGGTTCGATTCCCCACATGGGTACAATTTGTGAAGCTCATTTCTGGTGTTCCTCGCCGTGATATTGCCGGAATAATGCTAAAAGCGGCGTAAAACTAAACTCACTCCTGCATTAGACTCTACAAACAAAAAATCACTTTTTCCTTATTCAGACACTACAATGCACGTGGTCCCTCCATCAGATTCTACAAACACGAAAGAACAGTTTCCTCCGATATTACATCGAACACTACACACACAAATAGAACAGTTTCCTCCGATATTACATCGAACACTACACACACAAATAGAACAGTTTCCTCCGATATTACATCGAACACTACACACACAAATAGAACAGTTTCCTCCGATATTACATCGAACACTAAACACACAAATGAATGTTTTTCTTCTTCAGATTTTATTAAAAGCGCATACTCCCTTCATACGATTCTACAAATACAAGCAGTGTTTGCCCTTAAGCTTGAAAAGCTGCAGGCACTAAGAACCCAGAACCATAAAACGTTCTGATCAGAATGTGAAGGACCCATATTTTAGCTATATAAAGTAATTCCCAACAAACAAAAAATGTGACAACTAACAAACTGAGTTAAAGAGTTTAACTTAACTCTAGTGACTGACTAGACTTCACTTACAACAAATCAATATCAATGTCAAGACCCAAGTCTTCTGAAAAGTCTGAATCAAAATGTTCCGACAGGGATATGTCAGTTATTGGAGATGATAAAAGCTGTCGGCCATAAGGACCTACAGAAAACAAAAGCTGTGGGTCCGCATGGTTTTCAGTCGGCTCCGGGCCTAAGGACCGACGTTAAGTTCGAACGCTGAATACAAGTGAATGCTTTTCCACAGATACTATTAACTCAAACGAATGCCTTTCTTCATCAGACACTACAGAATACGTGTGTTGCCTTCAGTCGACATTACAACACTCCCACCGCAATTTATCAGATGCAACACAAGTAACGTCCCTTCATCCAATTACACAATACAAATGGTCGCCCGGATTGCTCACAAAACACATGCTCCCTTCAACACTGAGTACAGTCAATGAAACTGAACACATTCCCAAGATTCAGTCAATAACGAGCCACTTAACAGTTATAAACCATGGGGTTGTCCGGACGCGTACCTCGCAAACTACGCCATGTTGGACACAATGAAGGTTCTCCGTGGTATACAACCCAAAGAACGCGAGTAAAATGTGTCTCTCGGCCGTTGCCGTAATCGAATATCTGAGATCAATAATTTATCAATCAGCGGGCGATTGAATCAGTGATTTCAATCACAGCACATTTGCTGGTGTTTTTGTTATGTTTTTTTTTCTACGAGTGAATCGCCAGTGAATCATGGCGGCATGACAGATACGTATTGTGTCGGGTTTCTGTTACATGTGGAAGTCAGCCTTGTACGTTATGGTCCATATTAGGTGAGTGAGAGGGCAGTTTAGTTTTACGCCGCACTCAGCAATATCCCAGCTATATGGCGGCGGTCTGTAAATAATCGAGTCTGGACCAGACAACCCAGTCATCAACAACATGAGCATCGATCTACGCAATTGGAATACGATGCTATGTGTGAACCAAGTCAGCGCGCCTGACAACCCGATCCCGTTAGTCGCCTCTTACGACAAGCATGGTTTACTGAGGACCAATTCTAACCAGGATCTTCACGGGTATATTGTGTCGAGGGTTCTGTTACACGTGGAAGTCAGGCTTGCGCGTTATGTTCCATATTTGGAGTCTTTAGACAACAAAGGGTTAGCGATCGGCAGTGTTAGTTGTACTGTTTCAGAATAATTAACAACCATATAGAGAGATGAAATGGTTCGGTAGGGTAACCTGGATAAGCGTTGTCTCTTCAAGCTGGGATTTCCTACGGCGGGGATTGGGGTTTTCTTTCTATTTTGGGATATTTTTATTCCAGGCCTGGGTTCGATTCCCCACCTTTCCGGTGTCCCCCGCAGTGATATTGCTGAAATATTGTTAAAAGGCATAAAACAAAACGCACTCACTCACTCTCACAGACATCTGATACGCAGTAATACTGTTCAAAATGGCTCACTCACTCACTCACTCACTTACCCACTCACTCACTGTCAATGGTAATCCAGCGTATCGTGTAGACTGGTGAGGTAGTGCTCACTCTTATCACAATTGCCCGTTACATCTGTCCAGTTGAAGACGAAACGCGTACTTAAAGGGGAACAAGACCCCGATCAATTGCCCTGCCCAGCTAATTTGAGGCAGTTCATTCAACTCGTTTAGTAACTCAAGTTTCACGGTCTAGATCAATCGGGAAAGAAATGTTTAGACCAATTTCAGGCAAAACACCAACCATTAAGACTAGGCTTTTATTGGAACAGGCACCTGAACCTGAAGGCAAGTGTCCCTTTAAATTTAACTCATTTGTTATGAAGTATTTGTTTTCGTGTAACCCCGCAATATTCCAGTCTCACTCAGCTATTGCTATTGTTTTCCTTTACATCAAACGAAATTTGTTTATGAGGATAGTCAGATATTCTCTTGCACTGACATTCTTTATTTGACTAAATTATTATTGAAGAAGCTTTATTCCTGGATATAGGTCAACTGAGTTGTTTCACGTGTTGTGTGCACATGTAAAGATAACAACACGCACCACTGTGTCGAACTTTGATGTGTCGAACCTGCGATTGCCTTGAAATAAACACTTGGACGATGTGCATTGTTGATTTAGTTATCATTTTACGGCAGTGACGAACTTCGAATAGCTTGAAGATCGTTTTCCAAACACACATACAGACTCCACTCCACTCCACTCCACTCCACTCCGCTCCACTCCACTCCACTCCACTCCACTCCACTCCGCTCCGCTCCTCTCCTCTCCTCTCCTCTCCTCTCCACTTTCACTCACTCACTCAACTCCTCCCCGTTCCGCTCAACCCACTCCGCTCCAATACGCCACAATACGCTCACTCAACTCCACTCCGATTCACTCCGCTCCACTCAGTCCACTCCAATACGCTCCAATACACTCACTCTCTCATATTTCTAAAACATGTATGAAATGATGCCACATGCAGCAATAAGGTCGGATTTTTGCTCTGAATATTTCAAGATGTAACTGTCGGTGAAGACGAGCCCGTTGATGATACAATCGACGTCACTGCAGCACGACACTATATACACACACAATTATATGTCCATTTCCATTCACAAGAGGCAGCGACGACTACCGGAATTGAATATATGCGAATTAATATCTGACTATCAAATTATAACAAGTTCGTATATAACAAGTATTTCGTTAAGCGGGGTGAGTGGTGATGGTTCTTTATTGAATTGTTTTTGGTCTCACAAAAATGGTTCATCCCAAAAGAATCGATCAAGCTCGAATTGCTGAATGAAAATCACCGTTGAAGCATGGGATAATATAATATGTTACAATCAAATCATAACAAAACCATCGATATTTGATTAACGTCCCAACATCCCTGCTACATCAGTACGACAGCAGCCACGACTGACTAAACGTGTATAAACACGTACTTTTCAATAATTACAAATGAAAATATTCAGGCTGAAGTAACACGACATAATTATATTATCATACAGATGGATTTATTCACCACCTACTAAGTACATTTGTCCGAATCCAATCAGTGTTGCCAATATTAAATTCGTTCTTATCATTGCCCCATGGCTTTTATAGATGCGATTATTTGGGTATTCGGTTCATGAACTTGACTGCGTTCGGTACAGCTGGAACACTTCAATTACTTTTACAGTAAAACGTCAATAGTGGTTATTGTAAATACGAGTTGACCGACTCTGTTGATGTGCAGTGCACTGTGTAAGACCATAGTGTCAATGCCACGAAATACAGTGTGTAGCTATAGGATATAATACAAGAATGGACGAAGTGCCTATCCCCTTGTTCAAAAGTGGTTATTCTACACGCTGACTGACTCTGCTGATGAGCCGCGCACTGAGGAAGATGACAGTGTCAATGCCACGAAATACAGTATGTAGTACATAATATACCAGTAGTCAGAAGGAATGGTTGAAGATGAACTAATGCTTAGTCTCCGACATTACATAATTTGAATTGAATTTGAAATGTCCCACATCACAACTGGGAGGTCCCCAAAACCTAAATGGATTGTCTGGTCCACACTCGATTATTTACAGACCGATGCCATATATGACTGAAATAGTGCTTAGTGTGACGTTAAAAACAAAAAAATAAACACAAATATAATGAACTAGCTAAATCCCAGTTTCACTGGATTGTTATGGTCCAGACTCTATTATTTACAGACGGTCGTCATATCGCTGGAAAATTGCTGAGTGTGGCGTTAAGATCAAAAGCCAATCATGAAACAAGATGATATTTATCATGATTATAGAAATTCAGTGACAACCACGCACGACAGAGTATTATTTAAAATTTTCTTTTTTCGGTTCTTTAGGCAACTTAAAGAGAACGTCGCTTCTCTGAAATCCTTCCTTAAGTAAGCTCCTCCAAGGACAGTATTTGTGAATGTCAACAAATATTCAAAAGTTCTTAGTACCAAATCAGGATTCGTTCATCACGATATACATATTTATATATCGGGGCATAACTCGGCACCGTACCGTCCGGTTTAAAGAGGTTTCACTGTAATCATGTACACGATTAAAACTTTCCAAGGCTCCAAATAAAGGTACTCACAGTTAACATAATATTTGTCAAAGTACTTTCTTTTGTACTTGAGAGTTCCCTTGCGTGACGGTTCGAGTATAGTTTCCATAAAGCCACTCCACGCTTTTTCCTGACCCCAGCACGTAAACACTGAATAGTGGAGTCGTGGAACACAAGGTCCAAATCTGTCTCCGAGGTCTAACGGTCACCCATCCATGTTAAACTCAATCACAGGCCTATCCCTTCGTCAAACTACTCACGTGATCAGTACGTTTTATATGTGTCGATAAAACTACACAGAACCAGACTGCAATGCCTACATGGTAGGCGGCGCAATGGTTTAGTATCTGATCAGAGTTTGTACTAAATAATTCAAGCAAGCAGACAATGAAAATCTCAGATTGGAAGAGAGTCCGAGTTTGAATGAATGTTTTATGGAAACTAGGAAAGAGTAGGAAATTAGGACAACAGTATATTGCCGTCACTGTCAGGTGCACCCTAAGGTGCTTATAAAAATACATTTATTGCAGTCAATCTGGGGGCAGTATATTCTTTATTACGCACAGGTGGAGGTGTGTTTTTGTCTATACTTCATTGATCAGATGCTGGGGTGATTAAATCACTGCGGTTTGGGGTTCTGAGATTAAAACATACAGCGTCCGGGAAGGAATCATTAAAATTAAACTTGGATGTTTTCAGAGACGAAAATCTTTGCAGGGTTATTTTTTTCGTTGTACATAACGATGGCTTGGATTATCTGATTTTGTTTTCGTGTGGGTCTCGTTGTACAGCCCTATGAATGCATCATGTTAAAAGTGTGAGGTGTGGTTTTGTTTAACACTGCGTTGAACGAGCACTGCAGGTATGTCTTAGAGGGTTAGCTTAATGGATGTGAGGAAGTGAGTCTCAGATGTTTAACACATTAGTACGTGTTGCGTTTAATATTAATTATTACGGGTTGATGGCGGTGTGCTGGATTAGTGAGTGTTGGTTGGGTCGGTGTGGGGTAGTTGTTGGTGGATGGGATGGGGTGGAGTAGTGTTGGTGGAGGGAACGGGATGGGGTAGTTTTGGTGGATGGGATGGGGCGGGGTAGTGTTGGTGGAGGGAACGGGATGGCGTAGTGTTGGTGGATGGGATGGGGCGGGTAGTGTTGGTGGATGGGACGGGGTGGAGTAGTGTTGGTGGAGGGAACGGGATGGGGAAGTGTTGGTGGACGGGTCGGGTCGGGGTAGTTTTGGTGGATGGGTTGGGGCAGGTAGTGTTGGTGGATGGGACGGGGTGGAGTAGTGTTGGTGGAGGGAACGGATGGGGAAGTGTTGGTGGACGGGTCGGTCGGGGTGGGTAGTGTTGGTGGATGGGTTGGGGTGGGTAGTGTTGGTGGATGGCTTAGGTGGGTAGTGTTGGTGGGGTTGGTGTGGGATAGTGTTGGTGTGGATAGTAGTGTTGGTGGGGTTGGTGTGGGGTAGTGTGGTGGATGGTTGGGGTGGGTAGTGTTGGTGGATTGGTTGGGGTGGGTAGTGTTGGTGGATGGGTTGGGGTGGGTAGTGTTGGTGGATGGGTTGGGGTGGGTAGTGTTGGTGGATGGGTTAGGGTGGGTAGTGTTGGTGGGGTTGGTGTGGGAATAGTGTTGGTGGATGGGGCAGTGTTCGTGGGGTTGTGTGGGGGTAGTGTTGGTGGATGGGGCAGGGT